>NC_134484.1:24724955-25024955 GCF_040206685.1 Ascaphus truei | reverse complement strand
GTGTCTGACTGAGTGGGAGATGTCACTCTGCTTTCTGACATGCCCGCTTTACTTTTCTCTTTTGTCTTGAAGAAGTCTTGCGGAGTTGTTTTTGTCGGAGCCATTTTATAGCGTACTAGATCCAACGCCTCCAATCTATGCGTTTCCTACTTCTATTGTTTTGTTAGATGCTTTGGTATGCCCGCCAACTCATGGAGCCCGCTTCAGGCGGCCATTGTGGACTGCGCCACGTGCGCACCTCCGAGAAACATATTAGTGTTAGTTACCCTAACCATTTTAGGCTGCTCTGAGACCGGAGCTCCGAGTTTAGTGCCACGAAAATGAGCTGATTTATTGAGCACCGGAGCCCTCTATTGCCCACCACCTGTGGGGGGTCAGGATCGCGTGTCCCAGCGGGGGTACTGGCAGGTCGGATGCCAGCTCCTGTCTTTTCCTCTCCTTACATGATGGCGGCCATCTTGTTAGCCGTCCTGCACCGTACGAAGTCAATGGGTAGGGGGGACCAAGGAACAGCGCCGGGACCGGCGGTACAGACCCCCCGGGAGCGCATTGGCAGCAATTTTCTAAGGGGTAGATGGCTGATGCGACCCCTCGCTAAGCTCGCCAGTCGGCAGGGGATGAGGGATGGGTCTCTCTAGGGCTAGTTCTGGAGAGTGCTCTGACTTTGTGTGGAACAGGACTCAGAGCCGCAGCGTGTTGCATGGCTAAATATGATTTTCTGCAGCCCCTTCTCCTCAGTCGCCTCACTCTCCCACTCACCTCGGTGTCAGTTAGCGTTGGGCAGGACAGGCTGCGCTTCTCCTATGGCGGTGCTCGATAGGCCCCTGGAGCCACTGTTTTTTTCTTTTCTTTGTAACACATAGGATACTTGCCGAAGCAAGTGGAAGAACCCCTTTCGAACAAGCACGAAAGGGGTTCTTCCACTTGCTTCGGCAAGTATCCTATGTGTTACCTAGTTATACCAACCCCTGGCACCGTTCCTAGGACAGTAGCAAGAGCTCATCTCCCCACTCCCCCATTTCCCTTATTGCAAACCTTTTTCTTTTCTTTATCTTAAAATTATCCTTATATTTAGTTTTTAGACTCAAAATGATCCCTATGTTGTAAGCTGTCCAAATTCTTAGGAATTTAGTTTATTCGGCTGGTGATAAGTTAGGATTGCTGTGGATTGCAAATTAAAACTTGAGGAGCTTCAGTATAATGCGGCCATCTTGGTCTGACTCCAAACCACGCCCCCTTCTAAATATTTTTTAATATACATTTTATTCCTAGTGTAGATGAGCAGGGGGTTTCTGGAGCATAACTGCATTAGTTTGAGGTACAAGGAAACCCCTACTTCCCAAGATACAGGCCCTGTTATGGGGTGCCAGTATCTCCTATGCATTGAAATGTCCCGATCACGACGCAAGACATTTCCAATGTATATTAAAAAACATACATTTCGGGCGAGATTTGCACGGGGAGAGGCAGCTCTCTGAGCAGCTCTCTCTGTAGCAGAAATGAATTGCTGAAAAATAAAACTCCCTACCTGACTCTTGATTGGCGCGCGCTCCAGGCTCGCTCCAGGCTTTGTGGGCGCGCGGCCAGGCTCTATATGAGCCCGCCCCCAACGAGCGGCCATTCTGCCTGGAGCTCTGTTGGAGGGTAAGTACTCTCCATGCTGCGGCCCCTCTGCTCCTTCCCTGCGATCCCCCTGGTCCCCATATGGCTCCCTACTCCCCACCGCGGAAGCTCTCCTGTTCCCTGCTCCTTTCCCATTCCCCTGCTCCTGTCCCCTGCTCCTGTCCCCTCCTCCTGCTCATGTCCCCTCCTCCTGCTCCCTTCCCCTCTTCCTGCTCCTGTCCCCTTCCCCTCCTCCTGTCCCCTTCCCCTCCTCCTGTCCCCTTCCCCTCGATCCACCGATCGATGTCAGGGGCGGGAGGTCCCCGCTGCTGCAGCCCGGTTGGCTTGCGGAGGGGGGCTCGGCCCTCACCACGTGCCTCCCATGCGTCCCCTACCTTCATGATGGCGCAGCCGCCGCATGAGGTGGGGGGATGTCGGCCTACCCCCCCCCCCACGAGCTTCATGCTGCCGCGGGCTGGGGGGGAAGAAGCAGCCTGCAGCTTGGCCGTGCACTGTGACATGCCGGCGAGAGGAGCAGGGCAGTGGCGGCCATGGCGGGGCTGACTGTCACCTGGGGCGCCCAGTGGGGGATACCTCGCCACGTGCCTCCCACCCACCCTGCTGATTGGGGAGGGGGATGTCGGCCTCCCCCCACACGAGTGGGCGATGGGCGCGGGTGGGTGGGGGATTTGCGTGGTGCTGGTCGCGGCCTTTCCTCCCCTGTGTGTGTGAGAATGTGTATGTGTGTGTGTGTGTGTGGGAGAATGTGTGTGTGTGTGAATGAATGTATGTGTGTATGGGAGTATGTGTATGTGTGTAACACCAGAGGTCCCCCCCAGTCAGTAACCCCCCCCCCAGTCAGTAACCCCCCCCAGTCAGTCACCCCCCCAGTTAGTAACCCCCCCCAGTCAGTAACCTTCCCCCCAGTCAGTAACCTTCCCCCCAGTCAGTCACCCCCCCTGTCAGTCACCCCCCACCCCCAGTCAGTGTCAGTCACCCCCACCCCCAGTCAGTGTCAGTCACCCCCCACCCCCAGTCAGTGTCAGTCACCCCCCACCCCCAGTCAGTGTCAGTCACCCCCCACCCCCAGTCAGTGTCAGTCACCCCCCCACCCCCAGTCAGTGTCAGTCACCCCCCCACCCCCAGTCAGTGTCAGTCACCCCCCCACCCCCAGTCAGTGTCAGTCACCCCGCCACCCCCAGTCAGTGTCAGTCACCCCCCCACCCCCAGTCAGTGTCAGTTACCCCCCCACCCCCAGTCAGTGTCAGTCACCCCCCCACCCCCAGTCAGTGTCAGTCACCCCCCACCCCCAGTCAGTGTCAGTCACTCACCCACTCAGTCACCCCTGCCCCACCAAGCCACTCACCCAGCAAACCACTCAACCAGCCAGTCACTCACCCAGCCTCTCTCTCTGTGTATCACCCACCCTCTGTGTGTGTCACCCACCGTTTCTCTCCTCTGTCTCCCCCACACTCTCTCCCCCCACACACTCTCTCTCCCCCCCACACACTCTCTCTCCCCCCCACACTCTCTCTCTCCCCCCCCCACACTCTCTCTCTCCCCCCACACTCTCTCTCTCCCCCCCACACTCTCTTTCTCCCCCCCACACTCTCTCTCCCCCCCACACTCTCTCTCTCCCCCCCACACTCTCTCTCCCCCCACACTCTCTCCCCCCCACACTCTCTCACCCCCACACTCTCTCTCTCTCTCTCTCCCACACTCTCTCTCTCTCTCCCCCACACTCTCTCTCTCTCCCCCCCACTCTCTCTCTCTCTCTCTCTCTCTCTCTCTCTCTCCCCCCCCCACACTCTCTCTATCTCTCCCACACTCTCTCTCCCTCTCTCCCCCACTCTCTCTCTCCCTCTCTCCCCCACACTCTCTCTCCCTCTCTCCCCCACACACTCTCTCTCTCTCTCCCCCACACACTCTCTCTCCCCCACACTCTCTCTCTCTCTCCCCCCCACTCTCTCTCTCCCCCCCCCACACTCTCTCTCTCTCCCCCTCCACACTCTCTCTCTCCCCCCCACACTCTCTCTCTCCCCCACACTCTCTCTCTCCCCCACACTCTCTCTCCCTCTCTCCCCCACACTCTCTCTCTCCCCCACACTCTCTCTCCCTCTCTCCCCCACACTCTCTCTCCCTCTCTCCCCCACACTCTCTCTCCCTCTCTCCCCCACATTCTCTCTCCCTCTCTCCCCCACACTCTCTCTCCCTCTCTCCCCCACACTCTCTCTCCCTCTTCCCCACACTCTCTCTCCCTCTTCCCCACACTCTCTCTCCCCCACACACTCTCTCTCTCTCTCCCCCACACTCTCTCTCCCCCACACTCTCTCTCTCTCTCCCCCCCACACACTCTCTCTCTCTCCCCCACACTCTCTCTCCCTCTCTCCCCCACACTCTCTCTCCCTCTCTCCCCAACACTCTCTCTCCATCTCTCCCCAACACTCTCTCTCCCTCTCCCCAACACTCTCTCCCTCTTCCCCACACTCTCTCTCTCCCCCACACACTCTTCCCCCCCCACACTCTCTCTCTCCCCCACACTCTCTCTCTCTGTCACTCACACTCTGGATCTCTTATTTACCCTATATATCTTAACTGCCCTATACTACACCGAAATCTTAACTACCCTATACTGCTTTCTTCCAGATCTGGCTCAAGCTTCACACGGAAGACATCGGAACCCCCCCCTAACCCAGAAGACAGGTAATGAACACCTCCCAATGTATAACATTGCGGGAATGAGCGTACCTGGACATTGAGGGACTGCGGATCAGGTAAGATCCCAGGTGGGATTGCTGCTTTAAATATTGTGTAGCGGGTACATCCAGACATTGGTTAAGGGGTTCAGGAAACTAGTCATTCACATCTGGCTTTTATTTCTAGATCCGACATTTACACACACACACACACACACATACACACACACACACATGTAACAAGGACTAATTGTAGTATAATGTAATACAATAAATTCATTTATGTCAAAAACGAATGTTGTTCTGACTAGGAATTTATTAAATGTATTTTATTTATATATTTTATTTTAAAGCGGGGTTGGGGGTGGGGTTGGGGTCAGGGCTAGGGGCGGGGTTGGGGGCGGGACTAGGTGGGGAGTAGATTTTTTGGTTGGGCGAGTAGATTTTTGGGTGATTTGTCGAACACTGACAATAACTGATACAAGACCTTTGCTTTGCAGTACAGTATATAGCAGACTCAGCAACAGTGAAATTATTAAACCCCTCTCATCATGCAGTAATATTTAAAAAAAGAAAAATTACTTACAGTATACAGTACACCAAACAAGGAACCTTATTTTCTTAGGACATACAATGACCATAAAGGATAAATAAAATATGCATAAATACTACTTTGAGTTCATGATTAAACAAAGCAGAAAATGCCCCGCCATGTTTAGATTTTTTTCCCCACTAATTTAATCCAATTCCAGATAAATATGCAACTGCCATTTCCATTAATCTCATCCATCTGTAGTAGCTTTATCCTGCCATTTCTATTAATCTCATCCATCTGTAATAGCTTTACCTGCGTCACCCAAAGGGTTAATACAAGATAAATATCTAGATTTTATTTAATGTACAATCATTAATAGTAGTAGCTAAACTCATCTCACTCATGATATTAGTAGACCTCAAAGAACCTACCTTAGAAGATGACTTTTGTTTCTTCTGAATAGGCCCTTTGATGTCTGCATGGAAAATGGCTTGTTCTGCTGTTTGACGGGAGAAAGGGACTATATACAGAAGGAATGGCTACTGTATGTGGACACTACAATTAAAATACAATCTAAAAAAAAAAAAAAAACAGCTAGGAAACATACTTTTTGTTCCAGTTACAGCAAGGAAAAAAGGTAAATTCCTCCGCACTTCATTGTGTGTCGTGGCCCCGGCTGCAAAAAAAGGTGTTTTGCAACTTCAGGAGTACTTTGAGTTAAATATAGGGGATGCTAGTGTATTTAAGCTAAATTCGATGCACTGCATTCTGAAGCTATTGCTACAGTAATGCACATTTTGTATAATTCTGTGTAATGAACAGATGTAATAAGACTTTCTGTCCTGGTGGCGTAACAAATTGCAAGATTACAGGCGGCTTATGCACAGGTCGGCAGCTACTGTATGTACCGGCCGCGGTAAACCAGCAGAATTATTTGTAGGGTTTATTTATGTAATTGCAATTCAGTATGTGTCCAGCAGATGGAGCACTGAATATCTTTGCTTATGCCCGCACATGCGCTGTCACATATGTTTCTGCACAATATACAATGTAACATTGTCACTAGAAATATCTAGAAACCCTGTATTATTATTATTAAGATGTTAGCCAGAATACTAGGAAACCCACAGAGCACACCGGGCCCGCTCCTGTCTCCCTCCTGCCTTTTGCCTCTAAACTCCTTGAATGTCTTGTATTCTCTTGCTTGCTCCATTTTCTTACCACCTATTCTCTCCTAGACCCGCTATAATCTGGCTTCCGCACTGCTCAATCCACGAAAACAGTCCTCACTAAAATAACTATGACCTTCATGCTGCCAAAGACAAAGGTCACTACACTCTGCACATATAACTTATCCTCTCTGCTCGACTACTAAATCTCTGAAACAGGCCCGCATTCTCTCCCATCTCCACTACTATAACCTCCTGCTGTCTGGCCTTCCTGCCTCTCAACTGTCTCCCCTACAATCTATCCTAAACACTGCTGCCAGAATCAAGCTACTCTTTCAAAAATACTGTATGTCTTAGCGGCTCCTCTGAGGAAATCCCTCTCCTGGCTTCCTATCAAATCCTGTATCACACACTCAACTCTCCTCCCCACTTTTAAGGCTTTACACTTTCTGCCCCTCCTTACATCTCAGCCCTAATTTCTCGCTATACACCATACCGATTCTTGCGTTCTGCTCAAGGATGTCTTCTCTCTACCCCTTTTGTATCTGAAGCCCACTCCTGCCTTAAACCCCATACCTCTGGAATACTCTTCCCCTCAATATCCGACTAGCACCCTCTTTATCAGACACCTCCTTCACGAAGCATATGAGTAGCTCCATGGCCGATACTTTACAACTCATACAGTACCGACACACTTTATCCGAGTGTGGTCGGTACCGCAAGCCGGGAAATCTCCCGGCTTGCTAGTGGCCGCCCCTCGGCGTGCCGCACGTCATAGACGCGCGGTCACGCGTCATCGGGAGCGTGCGCCCCCTGCACGCGCGTCCAGGGGCTCCCCGAGGGAGCCCTGGTGTCCCGCGATCGCGGGACAGCGGCAGGGGGTTCCGGGGGACCCGGCGGACCCGGCAGCGGTAGGGAGAGCGCCCCGATCGGAGGGCGCTCTTCCGCTGCTTCGGCTCGCGCCCGTCACTCTCGGGCGCGCGCCAGGCTACTGCTGCGGCAGAGAACGGGCAAATGCTCGAATAAACTCTGCCGCAGCAGTACAGTACATTGACCTTGCCCCCTTGCAGACACACTTACCGAACACATTCCTACTGTCTGTGTATGTTCTTCCTACCTACCAATTAGGTTGTAAACTCTCCGGGGCAGAGAATCCTTTTACTAAATGTCAATTTTCTGTCTGACACATCTTCCCACTATGTGTTATTTGTATTATTTGTTATTTATATGATTATGTCACATGTTTTACTGCTGTGAAGCGCTATGTACATTAATGGTGCAATATAAATAAAGATATACATACATACATACATACATACATACATACATACATACATACATGTACTAGTTAAATGGACAGAGATTCAGTGGTCCATCTGCTGGAAACATACTGAATTGTAATAAAATAAATAAATCCCACAAATAATTCTGATGGTCGGACAACGGTCAACAAAGTGTTCCCACAGGTGGAATCTTTTCAAGATACTGAAGACAGTGGTTACAACTGTACAATGTGCAATTCCAGAGTTTAGGCACCTCCATTTTTAGCTGGTGACAAAACAGGTTGTTTTGCCCTTGCAGTCTTAACAGGGCAGTAGGAGCTATGTACGATTGGCTAAAGTGAGCATGTATTTTTCAAGCAACTGACCAAATGATCTGCACATTCCTACACTGAGTTAGGAAACGAGTGACTATTAAATAGAGTGCCTGTACAAAACAAGAAATGTGTATGAGATCACCATGTTTCAGTGCTGCAACCAAGTTGGGAATGTTGTCCCCACCACAAACCCAACCTCAAGTCCCCTGGGAATTAGTCACCACTCTCATTCTGTCATAGTGATTACACGTCAGAAGCTGTATGGGCCCTGGCATGGGAGACCACAACTTAACCCAGGGATTAAGGCACCAGAAAGGACAAGCAGTCCAATAAATCATTTTTTCCAGCTTGAACCAACAAGCACAGCACATAAAACCCAATCAGAGCTATACTCACTCAAACAGGGGCATGCAGGGGGAATCCTAGATCACCCAGGGCTTGCATTCATTTTCTAATGAAGTAGGGACCGTCCAAAAATTTGGTACAATTTGCGGAAGAGCACTTTTACATCTCTTGCTTGTAAGTCTTGCTCTCTGCTTGTCCAGCAACACACAGTCTCATAGCACAAACTGTTTAAAATATCCCACTTTCTAGTGGTCTCTGTTCCTCTTTCAGGTTTCTACAGCACAGCCTCTAAGCACACCACTTTGGTCACCCCCCTGACAATATCCAAGTGAGCTGATCAGGTTCCCCTTTTCTATCTTCCCCGCTGCAATAGGAAAGCATGGTAGAGGGGATGCCGTCCAATCACAGCGCTTATGCTATTCAAAGACCAATTAGGAGCCGTGGGCTCGCTGGCATTGGCCAATCAGGGCTGGGGCATGTTTATAAGGTTAAGGGGCTTGTGGAGGGAAGTTTATATAAGCCAATGAGAGAAGCACCAACCAGAGGGACTCAGCATTGGCTTCCTCCAGTCAACAGCATACTGTATGTCCCAATAGGCTGGCTCCACTCTAGCTGGGGAGGCTACAATTTGTTCCTATGTTCTGGCGGATAGCACCCCACCACGGTCTCCATCCCTAGACACTTCCTCCTTTGTCCCTGCACCTCTCCTTCCCCTCCAGACCAAGCAGCAGTAATTTTCACTGGAAATGCAGCAGAACAAATTGTTTCTCAGCCCTGCATGTCTAGAGACTTTGGCTCTGTTGTACTGTTGCACAAAACACATTTTTATACTTGCAATACACTTTTACACACATCATTTGCCAGGGGATACCGGGCATGTAAGAACAAAGATGGCCGGCCTCACATCGTACGGTAGCCAATCAGAGCATGGGAAATACATCCCAACTCTAATTGGCTCAGTACCATGTGACAGGCTTTCAATGACGTCACATCCATTCTCCCCCAAGCCTCTGTCACATGGTCTACTAGAGCCAATCAGAGTTGGGATGGAGTTCCTACGCTCTGATTGGCTACCGTACCATGTGAGCCCGGCCATCTTTCTTTTTATGACGTCATCTTAAAGGCAATTGAAGCACAGCCATTCTGATTGGCTGTGCTTTCATTGCCTTTAAATGACGTCATCATTTTTTTTATCGGCCAAATCACATGTTTTTCACGGCCCAATCAGGACCGTGGGAAACATTTGACCAAAATGTGACGTCATAGGCCTATAAAAGCCTATGTCGCCTCATTTTGAAGCCAGACACCGAGGAGGGAACACCTCCCCTCCTAAGAAGAAAAGAAGGGCGTGGCGGAAGAAGACGGAAGAAGACGGAAGAAGACGGAAGAAGACGGAAGAAGACGGAAGAAGACGGAAAAGACCCCAAAGAAGAAAAGAAGACCCAAAGACAGACGGGAAAGATTACAAATAGAAGAAAAAAAAAGACACAGACGTGGATTGTAAGGGTTTATTATTTTATGGTTACCTGTGGATTGGTTCCAGTGCTTCCGGGTCGCCTGGATTTCGGTGAGTGGACATCTAATGGTGAGTAAACAAAAGAAAAGTTTATTATTTTTACAGGTTTTTTGGATTTTTTATTCATGTCTTTTATTTTTTCAGTCCCATTTAATGCCCGTGAATGTATCTATGTATATACATACATTCACGGACACTGTATGGGTGTATTCTATGTGATTTTTGTATGTAAATGCATTGTATTTTATGCTCTATTATTGCCCCTGTATGTTATGTTTATCTATCTATATGGATAGACATACAGGGATATTAATTGATTGTTTTGCTAATGCTTATAGTCTTTTCATGTATGGCTAATGTATTTATCAGCTTTATTTTTTCATTGTTGTGAATAATGTCATTTGTATTTAGTTACAGGTTATTTGTAATGGTTTATTTCTGGTAGTTAGATTCGAATGATGGTGGTTACTTTCAATTAGAATTCTTTTGGCAATGGTTTGGCTTTAGGAATTGAATAGGGAATTGTATAATTGATTTGTATTGTATTGTAATTGTTTGAGGAAATGTATTAATTGATTGATGCTAATTGTATTGATGTTGCTTAGTTTCTATTTGATTTTCAGGATGGCATTGGTGGTTAGGGGACATTGTTCATAGTGTATTTTATTGTTACATATATTTTGCATAGTGTTACATGATGCACAGATTAATTGCATCATGTACACACTCAATGCAATTGTGTGACAATTCATATACATTTGTGTAGCTGCTGGTTTGTTGGTTTATATTTACAATCGATGCTGGATTTATTGTAATAGCAAATAAGGGGATCTGCAGGCAAATGAAAGCTGCAGAATTTACTCTGCTCAAGCACAGGGAGGGAAGGAAACGCCAAACATTGGTTGGGAGGGTGGTGCTCACAGGGAATGAAAATAATGGCAAGTGGATAGAAAGAATCCCTATTGTGTGGCACTAAAGAGAGTAAACCCTAGTTAAAACTTATATTTTTATTATAAACTGATTAAAATAAAATATAAGTTTTAACTAGGGTGTACTGTACTCTCTTTAGTGCCACACAATAGGGATTCTTTCTCTCCACTTGCCTGGATTTATTGTAACATGCAATGTGGTGATTTTAAGATTAAGAATTCATGTTTTGATTTATGCATGTTTTATGTTTTTCATAATGGGCAAATAATCTATTATCCATCTGGATAATAGTTATTTTGCACATTACTGTACTGTATGTGTTGGGGGGGGGTTGGTTCCTTTGGTCTGCGAGAGACCTCTGGAGACCACCTGAGGTATCCTCGGGCTTCTCACGGTTATCAGGCTGCGTGGTCCACGGGGGACACCTGCGGGGAAGAACCGGTGGCCCCACATCTGTGGGGGGCACCGCAGACCCATAGGGACCACCCATGGGTTGCCAGACCCCCATGGGAACCACCGAGGCCCCTCAGACACCTGTGGGTCTGACCCGGGGCTTCCAGACATCTGCGGGCCTACCGTGGGGACCCAATTGTGGCCCACGGTGACCAGCGGAGACCACCTGGTGGGCCATGGTGCCTGGCGGGACCCACCAACAGGCCTCCAGACCCTGTATGAAACATGATGCTGGTAACCTGTAGGTCTGTGAGGTGACCCGTCAGGCCCACCGGGTCTCAGGTGGGCCTGGGGTATGAACCCTGTATGTAAAAGAATAAATCATGTATTTTTGGGGGGGCACAGGGGGTGGGTAATGTAGTTAATAAATAGAATGATGTTTATTGTGGGCTGTGTATTGTTTTTATTGTGGGTACTGGGCATGGGGGGAGGGGGTATTGGCACCAAGGGTATGTGGGTAGGCCTCCCGGCTGGGTAGTGGGTGAGGGTGGTTAGGCCTCACGGGGTGGGGGATGGTATGTAGGCCTCCCGAGTGGTGGGTGAGGGTGGGTTAACCCCTTAATGACTGTAGCGGTTAATAACCGCTATGGTGATTAAGGAGTTAGGGACATTACATTGGCTATTGTGATTGTTGTGCATGTTTTGCAGCACCGGAGGGGCATGGGCAGGATGAAGATTTGGATGAAGACGGCCTTCATCGTGGGTGCCTGTAAAAGGTAAGTGTCATATATTGACAGTATTTATTGTAATTTATATGTATTTAAAATGGGCACATGCATTATTATCCATATGTGGATAATAGTAATTTTGCCCATTCCAGTACTTTATGTGTTAGGGGGCGGGGGGGATGTGTGTTGTTTATTTGGGCAATTGTCCCCAATAAACATGTAAATGTGCCTTAACCCCTTCATTGCTTTAGCGGCTATCCGCTAAGGTAATGAAGCTGCATTAATGTAAATTTTAATAATAGTGTGCGGGAGCAGGGGGTCCCCTGAGCTGAACCGCATTGATTTGTGCCTCACAGACCCCCTGCTTCCCGAGTTACAGGCCCCCGTTTGGGGCATCGGTGCCAGTGTGGACGCCATCTTTATAGAGCCCACGTCGCGTCTTGGACGATATAAAGATGGCGGCGACACTGGCACCCGATGCCCCATACCGGGGCCTGTAACTCGGGAAGCAGGGGGTCTCTGAGGCAGAAATCAATGCGGTTCAGCTCAGGGGACCCCCTGCTCCTGCACTCTATTATTAAAATGTACATTAATGCAGCTTCATTACCATAGAGGATAGCCGCTACGGTAATGAATTATTATTTATTGTTATGTGTGTTTTAATACTAGTGTAGATGTGCAGGAGGTCTCCTGAGCTGAACTGCATTGGTTTCAGCCTCGGGGACCTCCTACTTCAGGAGATATAGGCCCCTTCATGGGGTGCCGGTATCCCCTGCAGAATTTAAATGTCCTGGTCACGTGACGCGGGAGCTTTAAAATGCAGGGGATACCGGCGCCCCATAATGGGGCCTGTATCTCCTGAAGTAGGGGGTCCTCGGACCTGAAACCAATGCGGTTCAGGTCCTGAGACTCCCTGCTCATGTACACTATAATTAAAATGTATTTATTTAGTGTACGATCGCCTGTAACAGCCCTGCATGGAGATACAGAATCTCCATGCAAATGTTACAAGCGGCTTTTTTTTCTATCAGCTAGCGTACGTAAAGTTTAAGAACGCTAGCAGGGGGGAAAAAAGCATCACGTACACTGTGGCTGTTCTGAGCTATTTTGAGCAGGTACGTTAAAAAATGGGCTCAAGGCCTTAGTGAATCTCGTCCCCGGCCTCACTTTTTAACGAACCTGCTTTTTTGCAAAATCAGAACATAAAACCATTGAGCTTAGTGCATAGCCCCCTATGGCACCAACCTAATGCCTGGAGTGGTGTGTCACCCAATAGTACTAGAAGTCACAGCCACTGCTTTTCTAGGATTTTCGAATGGAAGCTACTGTACACAAAGAGGGTGAGCATCTACCGAAGGACTAGATGTGCACCCTCAAAGGAAGCTTTAAATAACACTTTCATTTACTATTACTTCCCAATGTTTGTATTAGGGGACCAAATTGTCAGGATACATTTAAGTGCATATTTTTTATTAGATTAGGAATTCAGATATGATGATTTTATCATGATGTGCTCAATTTAAACTTTTAATAACATTTTCAATATATACAGTAAGTGATTTTCCCAAAGACATTGGCAACATCCTTAATGTATTGGGTCCTGCTTTACTGTAAAATAGCTATTTAGGTTGCTAACCCTCTTAACCTCCTGTTTGTTCCTCTTTTATTTATGGATTCCCTGGTTTCCCACTTTGGTGGGATGAAATGATGGAATTCATCTCTCCCCACATTGCATGTATTATGAGGGACGCTACCTTATTCCCATGGCAAGCAGCACTGAGATAGCCACATGCACTTGCTTCGTTGACTTTGATTCGTAGGATGCTTTCTTCCAATTGATCACTCCATTCTGAGGACCCATACACTGGCGGCACACTTTTTTGTTACCTGGCAAGTACCGCAAGCCGGGAGGTGTCCCGGCTTGCTCGTTGTTTCCCTCGGCGTACCGCGCGTCATCGATGCGCGGTCACGCTTCATCGGGAGCGTGCGCGCACGGCGCGCGTGCCCAGGGCTCCCCGAGGGAGCCCTGGGTTGCTCCTAATGTGGGGGATGCGGTGGGTGGCTCCGGGGGACCCGGTGGACCCGGAGAGGGGAGGGGGAAGCCCTGATTGTTGGACCGATCCTCCGAGGCTCCGGCGTGCGCCCGGGACACCTCGGCGCGTGCCCGGTTACTGTCGCGGCCGAGACCGGGCAAAGGTAAGAATAAACTCGGCCGCGAAAGTATGTGTTAGAGGAGCGATGGAACGGAGCTTCATAAACCGCGCTGAAGAAATAGACTCAATGTGCCATCCAGGACTATATGTTGCTGTACAGGGGGATTTACTGAAGTTTTTCTTCATAAAGATTTTGCTAGTTTGGGGCAGAAAGGGATGTTCCACAGTCCAACATGGCTTCAAAGGAACAAGCCAGTATGAAGTGTTTTCCCCAAAATGTTGCCCCCCTTTGCATTTAGTTTCTTTGCCCCACTGTTTTTAAATCTTTTTTGGCTTTTCCCCACTTACCGATCCCTCCAATGCTACAATTCTACTCAATCCCTGTATATCCCTCGCCACAAGCCAACCTCTCTCGCCATGCCAACACCAGTAACCTCATAAACCCCCTTCTTGTCATGTCCTCTCACCTCCCCATCACTCCACACTCCCACCCCAACCTCCATTAACCTCCCATTCTACCTCTGAAATACAGATCCATTTGCAATAAGGGCACTTTCACCCTCGATCACTTCCTATAAAACAATCTTGCATTCTTTGCAATAACAGAAACATGGACCCACCAAAAATACTGCCACGCCCGCTGCCCTCACACCTACACAATCATACTTCACCCATACCCCACTTAACACCAGAATTGAAGAAGGAGTTGATCTCCTTTTCTCCTTACCCTGGTTACCTCTCTCCATCCACCCTTACTTCTCCTCCTTCCCCTTTTCCTCCTTTGAATTCCATGCCTGCTCTTTCTCTTCCCTCTACCCATCACCATTAATGTAATTTATTATCCCCCTGACCCACACTATTTTTCAGATAGTGTCCATTTTCAGTAAAGTGAGTTTCCGGTATCACATTTTTACTTTGTCCATCAGGTTCAACAATTTGAATATTACTGGACATTGTTTCCCAAGTGAAATTGATGATTTCCTTTCTTGGCCCAGTCATTCAATTCTGCTGTTAAGGGCGAGGGAGATGGGTTTTAACAGCCATCGAGCTATCACGTCCCATAGGTATTTTCCCTTTACTGTTTCAGGTATGACAATTATTTTGAGATTGTTCCTTCTATGTCTATTTTCTATTTCCTCTAGTCTGTAATTTATTTTTCAATATCTTTTATTCGATCTTGTAGGTTGGTTACGTCAGTTTCACATCCTGCAATCTGATTTTCTACTTTTAAGTTAAATTCAGCGAGCGCAGACTCAATTGTGCGGTTAATGGTTGCCAATGGCATTATATTTGCATGATTGCTTTTGTCATGTGTTTTCCTATGTTATTTTTTGGCGGGTCAATAAGCTGGATGATAGCTAGATTTCATCTTCTCTCCTTTTTCTCGCTGACTTTTCGACCTCTTGTAGAATCTAAGAATTTCTCAGTGGAATGAGTGTAGTCTGCCATGTTCTGCACAGGTGTGCATAGTTGGGGAGTCATCCCAAGAAAATGAGTATGAGTCGGTGAAGATGTCTGCTTTAGAAGTACCATGAGTGTGCTAGTGAATCTTTTCTTTGAGTTACATTTTCAGTTTAAAGCAAAGGCATTATTGTTATGGGTGAGAAATGAGAAAAGGACAACTTGATAGCGTAACAGTTTAACAAAAGTGAGTTATTTGGCAATTTCCTTGAAAAAGGAGAAAATGACAAGTTAATAGTTCAGTAGCGCAACCAAGATAAGTGTAGCCTGGAGCTCCCGTGGCTCCTAGAGACCCCCCTCCCTTGGTGCAGCGCGGTCGCGGGTGCCGACAGACCCGACGGCTGCTTCCAAGGGTGGGGGCTGGAGCAGGGAGCAGCGCGGCTTTCCCCGCATGCGGCCGGTTGCCGGGGACGCGATCGGGCCATTGCTAAGGCCGCGGTCGCGTCTCTAAGGTCCCGGCGGCTGGTGAAGCAGGGCGTCGCCATTGCGATGCGGGTTGCGCATGCGCCAGGACCCGATAGCGCGGAAGGCCCCCAGAGAAGTCGCGCGAGAGTAGGGAGAGCTCAGGGGAGGTTAGGGCAGCCAGAGGAAGCTTGCGCAAGTGCAGTGCATGGTAGGAAAAGCCCGCTAAGCCCTAGCCTACCAGGGAAGGCTCTGAGCTGGGACAACAGATCCCAAGAGCCTTTGCGCGCCCCACGTGATACCAGGGAGCCAATAGGGCTTAGGAAGCCCCAGCAGAAGAGATACATTTGGCAGGCTTGGAGCACGTTAGGGAGCAGTCAGAGACCGGAGCAGCCAAGGGAAGGAGGTAGGGTACAGGAGTCCAGGACTCACTGTACTAGGCCAGCACCCCCAGGGTCTGAGGTAGCTGAGTATCCTCTGAGAGAGAGTTTTGCCAGGGACTGCTCTAGAGAGAGAGACCCTGTCACTCAGGTTAGTCCGTTGGAGCAGGGGAGCTGTGAGGGAAGGAAGGGCGCGGGGAGCGAGTACTGCTCCTGCAGCCCTATAGGTACCCACACCCAAGGTAGGCCCCAATGCCCCACTAGGGTAGTGGGTAATTGCTGAGGGAGGCCCAAGATAGGGATGCTGCCCTTAGTTTAGAGTGCTGCCTTGTCAGAGTCACGGCGGTCCATGCTGTGAGGTCTGACAGGCAGGCACCTTGTTGCGCAGCACGTTGGCTGCCAACATCCAGTGGGTCACAGCTTGTTGCTGCATGCGCTGGGATTAGTGAGGCTTAGGGGACTTGGTTAGTTAGGGGAGTGGGACAGATCATTAACCCCTGTAGGCCCCTAAGAGTTTCCCCAAAGCCACTACAGGTTGCTGTGCTATAGGGACGGCCTATAGTGTAGCATGTGCCACTTAGATTAGATAGGGACACAGCGGCTGCTGCTGTTCCTGTTGAAGTGGTTCGGACCCACGTTGAGGTGCGCAGAGACTATTCCGGAGTGGGACCGCCCTGACGGTCCACGTGCCAGGAGTTCAGTGGGAGGATCAGAAGGAGGCATCGCCCGACTGATCCTTTGTGAAGCATTGCTGACCCGAGCACTGGAGTGCTCGGCAGGTATCACACATTCCTAAGTGCACCACCGGGCCCTTAGCTTAACTAGTGACTGCGCAGTCACCCATTGACTCTCTGCAAGAGTGCGGGACATTGTGTGGGGTTTCTTTGGACACTGGGTGGGATCACTTTGTGTTGGGGAAGTGTCCTGCGCGACGCAGTAGGTGTCTCCTCTAGAGAGGGACACAGGTTATATAAAGGTATTGCGTGATATGTTATATTGCTTGTTAGTAAAGTCACTCATTTATATATCTCCCCGTGTATGTGATTATTGTGTTGTCCTGCGAGGAACCACTCCCCCTCTGGTGGGAGCCATCGCAGGTGGAGGCGCTGCACCTATTGTAAGTGGTTGTCACTGGTAGTATAATTGCCCTAGGTTCCCCGTGGCGGAAGCTCAGCCCTCCTGTGAGCCAACAGGTATAGCACCAAATACAGAGTAACAATATATGTTCCTGCACCCACACAGTATAATCTGCGATTGGGGGGGGAAACCCGTTACATTTGGAGGCGCTGCTGAGAGAGACCTGGGGTGCCCTGTTGTCAATTTTTCCAAATTGTTCCATTCCTATTTTTGTGTCCACCATGGTTGTAAAGTCCGGACACGAGGTCCACGACTGGGCCATGAAGTTGGGAGTGCCACCGCTCCACACGCTTGCGGTGTGCCGTGTCCCTGTAGATATTCCATCACCAGATATACGAGTGGCCCTGGGACAAAACCCTCATCTCCGGGGGGCTGCCCCCATAGCCTTTGTAGATTTGCACTTGGAGGACGAGAAGTATTGCTCCGTGTTAGTGAGTTTCGGGCAAGATATAAATGAAGGCCAAGGTCCGTCCAGCTTGTGGTTGGACGACTCGGCCGGTTCAGGCTGTCCTGTGGTGTACCCTGAACTGCCAAAAAAGGAGCGCGCACGTGCTGCTGACTGCATGCCGGCACAGAAAATTATTGCAACAATCTGTCCGGGTTTGGCGCGAGAACCTAAGCCCCACCCCTGCAATGCGAGTGAGTCAGTGCAGAGCCAGACCCACTCCCTTGTAGAAAGTGCCCCTCCTTCAGATTCCACCAGGGGGAGCAAGCACTGTGATTTTCAACCAAACGTGGATGAGACAGACTGTAAGGGGGTACACCCCAATGTGTATGTGGCCTGGTATGTGCCGGAAGTGAAAGCCCTTACACTAATGTGCCCTTGCCTGCAAAAAGCTTATGGGAGGGGACAGGGAGCCGACCTGTTTCAGCTACCGCTGGAGTGCAAGACCGGCACAGTGGACGGAGAGCTGAGCATAGAGTATTTTAGCCCTACCTGTGATTGTTCTAGGGAGGCATTGACGTGGGAGCCTAAGTGTGACTGTTGCGGTGCCCGGTTATTGAAGCCTATTGTGCCCCAGTTTGCAGAACCAGAAGAGGACGAGGTTGAAGTCCCATCGGTGGCGATGCGCCTACTGGCGAACCACCCCAGTGATGATACAGAGGAATCACAGGGTAAGGTGTATATACCCCCATCTTCCTTTAGTGAATCCAGTGACCAGTCACTTGTGGTGATGCGCCTGCCGGCGGACCACTCTAGTGACATCAACGAACACACTATCTCGGCGGATGCAGAGCCTGCTGTGGGCCCGTGTGCCCTAGAGGAAGTGTATCCCGATGTTGCAGACCCTGCTGTGGGCCCGTGTGCCCTACAATGGCCTGTCCGGCGTATTCCTATGGTACCATCGGTCCTAGAATGGGGACCAGTACCTACCGACGACAAGGGTTAGTTGACTGCCCCAGGGGTGTTGGGGGTGAGCCTCCAGGTGACCGCGGAGCACGATGGCTCCTTAAGTCTGGTCACCCGGGCGAAGGGCTCCCCTCTGCATCGCGTCCTGGCGGAGGTGTCCTCCTTGGAAGATAATTGTCCAGATGAAGAGAAACCCATCGCAAGCCAGCAGAGTGGTAAGGAACCCCCTTTTTCTCCACAGGCTCCGATGGAGGTGGCCGTGGAGAGGGCCAGAGTTACGGTTCCTGAACTGAGTATGAGCCGGTGCGCTCCAACCCAAATGGTCCCAGGACTGGGATCCAACGCCCCCGAGTTCCAAGTCAGTGAGTGGACTGTCCCAGAAGTGTTGTGGACAGGTCCCGATACGGCCAAGGCGAGAACTGACAGTGTCCCCGAGGACCTGTTGGCCACCGGGAATCACCGCAGTGGTAAGGTATCAATCCTTTACCCCCTGCCGGGTGAACCAGAGACTTTGAGGAAGGAGACATTGTTCAGTTTTCGCTTCCCAGTGGAAGCCTCACAGGGCCATAGGGACAAGGACTGTGTAGTGAAAATTTTCTCCTTGGAGCCCAAAGAGGAACACTCCCTTCACCAGGTAGTGGACCGTGGGAAAGGTCCTGGCCTCCTGGTCTACCACATCCAAACCGCGGATGACCGGGTAAAGGCCTGTTTAAGAGACATGGTGCTATTCCGTCCACCAGGGGGAGGAAGTAGTACCGAACCAGTGACTGTCACTCCAGAGTGTGCTCTTCAAGAAATTTTTCAGTGGGAGGCTCACGGACGCAAAAGTGAGGTACCCCCACATATTCAGTTAGGGGCACCCCACAAATGGTCTCAGCTAGTCTCGGGTATAATATGGGAATTGTCATGTACCATGCTGTGTAGAGTCACAAATGATAAGTTGTACATATGCACTGTATTTTCATTGTATAACTATGTACCGAGCAATGGCGTTCCCCAAGCGGGGACGTTGGGTTTTTCACCAGGGGGAGAGTGTAGCCTTTAGCTCCCGTGGCTCCTGGAGACCCCCCTCCCTTGGTGCAGCGCGGTCGCGGGTGCCGACAGACCTGACGGCTGCTTCCAAGGGTGGGGGCTGGAGCAGGGAGCAGCGCGGCTTTCCCCGCATGCGGCCGGTTGCCGGGGACGCGATCGGGCCATTGCTAAGGCCGCGGTCATGTCTCTAAGGTCCCGGCGGCCGGTGAAGCAGGGCACCGCCATTGCGATGCAGGTTGCGCATGCGCCGGGACCCGATAGCGCGGAAGGCCCCCAGAGAAGTCGCGCGAGAGTAGGGAGAGCTCAGGGGAGGTTAGGGCAGCCAGAGGAAGCTTGCGCAAGCGCAGTGCATGGTAGGAAAAGCCCGCGAAGCCCTAGCCTACCAGGGAAGGCTCTGAGCTGGGACTACAGATCCCAAGAGCCTTTGCGCGCCCCACGTGATACCAGGGAGCCAATAGGGCTTAGGAAGAGATACATTTGGCGGGCTTGGAGCATGTTAGGGAGCAGTCAGAGACCGAGCAGCCAAGGGAAGGAGGTAGGGTACAGGAGTCCAGGACTCACTGTACTAGGCAGCACCCCCAGGGTCTGAGGTAGCTGAGTATCCTCTGAGAGAGAGTGTTGCAAGGGACTGCTCTAGAGAGAGAGACCCTGTCACTCAGGTTAGTCCGTTGGAGCAGGGGAGCTGTGAGGGAAGGAAGGGCGCGGGGAGCGAGTACAGCTCCTGCGGCCCTAAAGGTACCCACACCCCAGGTAGGCCCTAACCCCCCACTAGGGTAGTGGGTAATTGCTGAGGGAGGCCCAAGATAGGGACGCTGCCCTTAGTTTAGAGTGCTGCCTTGTCAGAGTCACGGCAGTCAGTGCTGTGAGGTCTGACAGGCAGGCACCTTGTTGCGCAGCACGTTGGCTGCCAACATCCAGTGGGTCACAGCTTGTTGCTGCATGCGCTGGGATTAGTGAGGCTTGGGGGACTTGGTTAGTTAGGGGAGTGGGACAGGTCATTAACCCCTGTAGGCCCCTAAGAGTTTCCCCAAAGCCACTACAGGTTGCTGTGCTATAGGGACGGCCTAAAGTGTAGCACGTGCCACTTAGACTAGATAGGGACACAGCGGCTGCTGCTGTTCCTGTTGAAGTGGTTTGGACCCACGTTGGGGTCCGCAGAGACTATTCCGGAGTGGGACCGCCCTGACAGTCCACGTGCCAGGAGTTCGGTGGGAGGATCAGAAGGAGGCATCGCCCGACTGATCCTTTGTGAAGCGTTGCTGACCCGAGCACCGGAGTGCTCGGCAGGTATCACACATTCGTAAGTGCACCACCGGGCCCTTAGCTTAACTAGTGACTGCGCAGTCACCCATTGACTCTCTGCAAGAGTGCGGGACATTGGGTGGGGTTTCTTTGGACACTGGGTGGGATCACTTGGTGTTGGGGAAGCGTCCTGCGTGACGCAGTAGGTGTCTTCTCTAGAGAGGGACACAGGTTATATAAAGGTATTGCGTGATATGTTATATTGCTTGATAGTAAAGTCACTCGTTTATATATCTCCCCGTGTATGTGATTATTGTGTTGTCCTGCGAGGAACCACTCCCCCTCTGGTGGGAGCCATCGCAGGTGGAGGCGCTGCACCTATTGTAAGTGGTTGTCCCTAGTAGTATAATTGCCCCAGGTTCCCCGTGGCGGAAGCTCAGCCCTCCTGTGAGCCAACAGGTATAGCACCAAATACCGAGTAACAATATATGTTCCTGCACCCACACAGTATAATCTGCGATTGGGGGGGGGGAAACCCGTTACATAAGATAAGAGTTTTCTGGCAGTTTTCTCAAATGTATTTATTAGGCTTTATTTTTGTTTTTGTTTTGTTGTTTGAATTTGTATTGTTTGGCTGTATTTAGGGCCTGTACTGTATATTGGGGAAGATTTTACATAGATCTCTGACAGCAGACTAAGCTAAGAGATGAGCTCCCCCTCTCACAGCTTTGCCTGGGATGCCATACTTCCCATGTGTGGTACACGGGTGCAAATTAGTTGTTGATGGTAGCTGCGGGCAGCACTACAATCCCAGCTGATGTAAGTCAGTTGCTTGCAGGGAGCAAAATCCCAGGATGTTGGCAGAAACCCCACACCCAGTGCAGACCATGTGAGACCTTAGATGGAGAGAGAGACTGGAGAAAGGGGCTGGCACTAACCCACAGTTTCTCCTGTCAGCAATGCTTTTTTTTGTGATTTTTTTTTAACCTTTTTGCACCAGGAGTTTATTCCAATGGTCGCAATGAGTAAAAAGTGGGAGAGAGGAGATGGTTCAAGATTTCAATGGGGTCTCTTTGCCTAGGGCCAATATATTTGGTGAGATCAGGAAGGCTTCAGAGCAATGCAATCAGGGGTCTGATTTATTAGCTAGATTCTTCCCCTTTGTAGTCACCTTACAAGCAGCTAGAATTCTCATCTGGCCGGTGTTCACAGTCCACAAGTCCGCTGGCTCTCTCCAATTTCCAGCCTCAGCTCTTCTCCACAGATATGGAAATTCCTAGCCAATTAAATTTTATCTTGTCAACGTGTATTTTATTGGTTAGCCCGACAATAAAATGGCCAGATGTACTAATCAAGCGGCTGCAGAGACTGTTATAGACTCTCAGAAATGTTATATTTCTGGTGGTGCAATTACCCACAATACGTCTTGAGCCTTGGCTATTTCTCCCATTTTACTCAGGTGTTCTTCAAGGCAGCATCTCGCTGAACCAGGGGTGGTCTCCATGCTCAAGGCCGACCACATACTGTAGCAATTCCATCTAAGCCACGAAGTGAGTTTTGCTTACCTTGTACTGTAGTTGAAGTCAAATCTTTTTTCTGTTTTGTTTCATTGTTGGATCTATATGATTCTCAGGAGTTTTACCTGCAATATTTATAGATACAATATTGATAAGTCAATTAACACCAAACTAGTGCATGATGGTACACTTGTTGTTTTATTCACAGTTACTCTGTTGTCTTTTGGCATTTACATTCTCATCCCCCCACAAGTTTCAGATAGGTCCCTTGGATGGTCTTGGTTAGCAGTTATTCAGATGCCAGGAGGGCGTAGGATCAAGATTTCAGGAAGGCCTCTATACCCAGGGCTGACCACGCGTTGATGCTTGCTAGGCCTCTGAATTTATTTCCTGTATTACTCAGCTCAATTTCATAATTTTTTTAAATTCGATGAGTTTCTCTTTTATTTTTATATATATATATATATATAGGGAAAAAAAGAGAAAAAACAGGCGCACACCTAGTGCATTAACGTAATAAAAATCTGTATTCAAGGAACATAAAATCAAACAAATGCCCACTCACAAAAGTACAGCAATTAAAAGCATATATGAGATTGGCTCTCATGTGCCAGCAACACGGTCCTCTCAGTCCGGCTCGAGGCAGCGGCGTCCTCTCTTGACCCTCCTTCATATAGCCGGAAACAGAATTGCTCCTATTCGGTGCTCGGCGAAAAGGGTCCCTCCGGAAACCAGTGCTTGGAAATCCTCTGTATTGATGTCGGGGCCGTGTGAGACACACAGGAGCTTAATTGTCATGTCTGATAGCAGCAAAGTTCATGGGCAAATGACGGCAACAATCAAACCACGCCCTACGCGTTTCGTCATCGATGATGACTTCATCAGAGGCTATACAAAGGAGGGTCATGAGAGGACGCCGCTGCCTCGAGCCGGACTGAGAGGACCGTGTTGCTGGCACATGAGAGCCAATCTCATATATGCTTTTAATTGCAGTACTTTGTGAGTGGGCATTTGTTTGATTTTATGTTCCTTGAATACAGATTTTTATATCGTTAGTGCACTAGGTGTGTGCCTGTTTTTTCTCTTTTTTTTCACAGAATTGGTCAGGGATTGGTGATCCCTTTGAAACGGGCTGCAGTAACCTGGATGCTATTGACATTGGAACAGGACTTTGTTTTTTCAAGGGTTTTTTCATTTTTTATTTATTTATTTTTATACATCTATATATATTTTTCAATACATTTTTATTGTTTATTTTTTATTAATTCATCATTATTAAATAGTATTGATAAAATTATTTAGAATTAATTTACTTATATCACTTTTGAGATCACAGGTTTTTATCATTGTGTATCAGCCATTATCACACCGCCCCACTAAACGCACTCATGGTTAGTTATATCAGTTCTTTAATCTATTAGCTTTGGTCAGGATATAATAGAAGCGCTACTTCATTGCTGTTTGTTTTTGATATGTATATATGAGAAAAAGAAGAGAGAGCGCACACCCCATAGCGTAAAAAAGTACATTTAATTCTGAAAAAGGAAGGGGGGGAGGAAATTAACTCACAAGGGTAAGTATAATTAAAGCAATTTGTGATAAATATCACCGCCAATCTGGTCAATCTGCATCCAGGATCCACAGTTCAACTCTCACTTGATGTTGCAGAAAGATGGTAGCTGGTGCAGGAATCCACAGGCTCCTTAGAACAGTCAAAACCAATTTTCAAGAGCTCCAGATAGTGTCTCCTATGGTAGATGGCCGAAATTCTAATCCGCGCTCGATGCGGCCTCGTCATGCGCATGTGTGATGACGTAATGTCGTAGTGACACTGCCTGACGCGTTTTGTCACATACAAGCGACTTTCTCAAAGGGGTAATGGATGGATGTATATTGGCTGTGTATTTAAGTCCTCAAGGTTGCCTAGCAACCCGTTTCTGCCTTATGATTGGTTAAAAATCGTGAGCGATTGCCCAATGGCAATAAAATGACTCTAAAACAGGCAGTTCATAGACAATACTGACAAGGTCCATTAGCGCTCTTTAGTGAAAATAGCACTTTGTTTTTTATTTAAATTTTACATATACACTGTACACTTATCCCCTGGAGTAGACATAATATATATGCACAATCGGGTTAAAGGTTATTTGTGCTTTAACTGTAGAGACCATTTGAACATAACAATAATTGGGAAGGCATCAGCAGAATAATTCACTGATTCAAAATATTGAATCAAGCTAATGAGCATAATAGCTCATTATATTCCAGTACATGTTGCTCATTTTAATACCTGCTTCCCTATCACGAATGACTTCACTATATTTGCTTGAAAAAATGGGGGTTAGTCTGGATAAACATTTGCTTTGACCTTTTGTTAAATGATTTACTAAATACATTGTTAGAGACTTGCTTGTTTCTGAAGCCTGGAAATATTATGCTGCTCCAGGGAATAGTCTATTGCTTGTAATAATACTCTGTCAGGTTACACTTTATTTACATCAGAGATAACACTACAGCAAACTGAGGCTCCCATGACCAGCAATCAATCTTTTAAAAAAAAACTTGTAAAGCATCATGCATAATACTCACATTCATCATTATTTCACACGTACAGAAAGGTATGATTTGCATCAATTGAGTATAAATCAGCCTTGCTAATAAGGTAACAAATCTGGAAGGAAAATAGATATAAGAAATAATATTTTTAAAGCAAGTATTTTTTCAATACCTTGAAAAATACATGGATCTTGGTAAAATTATGTATAAACAGTAATACATTTACATTAGATGTATCAAAGCATAACTTGAATCCATCACAACATTAAATATTCAGGAGAAGATTTGCTAATACAGTAGGTGGTGCAGAAAGCGTCATATAGTATATTTTTAGACAATATCTGGACATCAGGTATAAATTCCAATTGCTTTTTACCAGACCTTTTTTATTTCAGCAATGTTTTGATACATTTAGGGCATTTTTTTTGGCACTTCTTTTCCAGAACGAAAACTTTGGCACATAAACCCCCACATGTTTCCATACCACTGGATATACTAAGTGCAACAAAATAAAGGGGCCAATTTAGAGTTGCAGTGTAAGCCGTCTGTAGCTCAAGGTTCACACACAAGGTAATAACAGTAGATAATGATGTTATAATGGAGCTTGAGTGAGGAGTTAATAGCCTATTGGAGATGCTTGTAGCGCGAGGTGTAGGCTGTGTGCAGACCCTTATACTGTGAAAGTATAGCTGCAATGAACACAGACAATTCGGTAAGGAGTAACAATACTCACAGTGACAACCAAACTTCTTTTCCTTCTTCTCCTGGCATGAAACGGATCCCCAAAACCGGGGACCTGTATTCCTCAATGCGTGGCCACAATCCGGATATACAGCAGAGAATGGGTGATCGATGCCGCCGCCATCACTCTATAGTACACAGACTCACAAGGAGAGTGTGAGTTCCTGGTGAGTCTGAGTACTACGGAGCGATGGCGGTGGCATCGATCACCCATTCTCTGCCAATTTAGAGTTGGCTGATAGTGAATTTGAAGCACAAACTCATTGCAATGGTGAAAATGGCAAGTTGGCAGCTCATACCCCATTTTAAAGTTGGCTAAAAAATAGGCACTGGAACAGTGGAGGTGTGTCTATTCCTAATTTATTGATATAAGTGTAGCCATGCCATCTGTGCCTACTAGTCTGCTTCCATCCTGGCAGTAAACCCTGGTAAAATCAGGTTGCCAGTAGTTGCTGTGGGGTTTTCCCCCTCTGAGGAGCTTCATTTGAGTGACAGTAGAAGGCGGTGACACTGGGCATGACCAATCATGAGCCAGACCTGCTGCCATCCTCCTGGCAGTACATAAGCGCAGGGCTGCCCCAAATTTGGGTGTGCCTTCCCCACTTGAGGAAGGCAGGTCACACAGTGGAGAGGCTGATTATTGGGTCTTCTCAAGTCCTCTTCCCTCCAGGGTTGAGTGTGGACCATACCTCTGCCTCTGTTAGGGAGGTAGGGAAGAGCTAGGATGGCTGCGGGTTCCCTTAGCCTTTAGTGACGTCCAGGGACCATCCTTCAGTGTTAGCTGACAGTTACTGCATCGGGAAGAAGCTTGTCTTGTTACTGTGCTGTACAGAAAAGATAATAAACCATTCCTGTTGATATATCTCCTGCCTGGTGCGTGACCTTACTAGGGGAGAGGTAATTGTTCTACCGTGGGAGATCACCTTCAGTTTCCTGGAGTCTACAGCAGATGGAGGCGCTGCATTGCTAATGAGATATGTAGAGTATGAACCTCAGAAGCCTAATCCTGTGTCCCAACTACCATCGGTGGATGACTTAGCCCTCCTGTTACCAGCAGGTATCATGCACCACATGATCAGTAATAGCGAAATCTCCCACCGGGTGGGGGAAACACCTTATATTTGGAGGCACTGCTGAGATCTGTAACAATATAGGCTTGCAGCGAAATAAGGCTGGAAATAATAAAGTACATTCCAGAACAGGTGCTGAAATTGAAGGAGGGAGGCTGGGTATAGTGTCAGGGGGATATCGCTCCCCGCAAGACTGCCCTATCGGGTGAATGGTCTGGAGACACAAAGGCTATTGCTGTTCTAAGTCTCCCTGAGGTTAGTAGTCAGGATGCCTAAAAGGGGTGCTCTGGTTAACTGAGTCCCAGGGACCCCTGAAGAGGGTCCGCGATACTGATAGCCAAGCGGGGTGGTGTAAGGGTACTGGAAAGGGAGTATCTTAGGAGGGGTGCCTGAAGTACAAAGTGTTGAGACCTCTCCGCTAGAAGAAGCCCAGATTGCCAATAGCCAGAAGCCAGATCATGGAACCATAGAGTGCTTGCAATGGACTGTAATCTTGCGCAGTGTATCAAGGTGAGCTTTGCTAACCTGGGGTTTAAACCTATGGCAAGGTGGCAGCAGAATCGGCTGAAAGTGGATCTCTATTTTTGTGAACCTCTGGGAGGGAATCTTGATTTTGAGATTAGTTCAGGAGAAAAGGGGGATTGGGTGTGGTCTTACTAATGCTTTGTAAAGGGACATAATTATGTTTACTTCCCTTCCATCCATTGCCCATTTAATGCAAGATAAGATCTTGTTTGCCTTTGCAGCTGCTGTATGACTTTGGGCACAATTGCTAAGCCTGCTATGTACAAGCAACCCTAAACCCTTCTCCATCAAGGATTCCCCCAATTTATCCCCATTTAAATTTGTAAGTCGCCCGTTTATTCTTGCTTCTCAAATGCATAACCTTACATTTATTTGTATTAAATCTCATTTGCCATTTATCTGCCCAAGTTTCCAGTCTCTCCAAGTCCTTCTGGAGAGAAATTACATCCTGCTCTGATTCTACTACCTTACACAATTTAGTATCATCAGCAAAGATGGTGACTTTGCTCTCAATGCCAACCTCAAGGTCATTAATAAACAAGTTAAAAAGCAGGGGTCCCAGTACCGATCCTTGAGGTACTCCACTCACGACTTTAGCCCAACCTGAAAAAGTTCCATTTATGACAACCCTCTGTTGTCTGTCCTTTAACCAGTTTTCAATCCAGGTGCATATATTATTACTGAGTCCAATTTTCTTTATTTTGTACACCAACCTTTTGTGTGAAACCGTATCAAAAGCCTTTGCAAAATCTAAGTAGACAACATCAACTGCATTACCCTGGTCTAAATTCCTACTTATCTCCTCAAAGAAACAAATAAGGTTAGTTTGGCATGATCTATCCTTCATAAATCCATGCTGACTATTACTAATAATTTTCTTTTCCATTAGGTATTCCTGAATATTATCCCGTATTAAACCTTCATGTAGTTTCTCCACTATTGAAGTCAGGCTTACAGGTCTGTAATTCCCCGCTTGTGAACTAGCTCCCTTTTTAAATATTGGCACCACATCTGCTTTACGCCAATCTTGTGGTTCTGAGCCTGTGGAAATGGAGTCCTTGAATATTAAATATAATGGCTTGGCTATTACTGAGCTTAACTCCTTGAGAACTCTTGGATGTATACCATAGGGGCCAGGTGCCTTATTTTTTTTTATTTTTTTCAAGTCACTTATGAACTTTTTCCTCAGTTAACCAATTGTTCATTAATATGGAGGTTGTGGCTTCCTCCTGCGGCACTACTATTGAACTTGATTCTTCCCTGGTATATACAGAGGCAAAGAATGTGTTTAATACCTCTGCTTTTTCCTTATCTCCAATAATCGGTCTACCCATCTCACACTGTAAGGGTCATATATTTTCTTTTCTAATTTTTTTGTTATAAAGATACTTAAAGAACATTTTAGAGTTGACCTTACTTTCTATTGCAATCCTTTTCATTATCCATTTTTGCTAATTTGATTGCCCTTTTGCAATTTTTGTTACATTCCTTATAATTCTGATACGATGTCTCTTTCCCTGCTGACTTAAAGAATCTAAACATCTTCCTCTTCTTGTCCATTTCCTCCCTACCTGTTTATTTAGCCACATTGGTTTTGACTTATTTCTTTTATACTTATTGCCCATGGGTGTACACTAATACAGTAGAGGCAACTCTTATTCGAACAAAAAACAGTGGCAATTCCCCAAAAAACCCAGGAAACACCCAGGTACATTCTGAATACATGCCTTAAACTTTCCTTAAACTAGCCCCAGCATTTCTGCATTGATTAATGGCCTATCAGATTAACAGCGGGGGTCCCTGGCAGTCCCATTCAAACTGAATTGGAATGCCAGGGATCCCTGCTGTGTTAATCCTATGGGTCGTTAGTCAATGCAGAAATGCCTTAAACGTGCCTCAAACTAGCCCAGAACATACCCAGCACATACCCAGCACATACCCAGCACATACCCAGAATGTAACCCGGCTAGTTTACGGCAAATGTTAGAATAAACGTTGCCTCTACTGTAAGTGTGCTTTTCTAACAATGTTTTAAAGACTGTCCATTTATCTTCTACATTTTTCCCTGCAAAAACATCATCCCAGTGTATTACTTGTATATTAGACCTCAGTTTATTGAAATCTGCCTTTCTAAAGTTTAAGGTCTTTGTTGAACCCAAGTCATCTGTTTTTTGATCATTTATTTCAAATGAGACCATGTTATGATCACTGTTACCCAAATGTTCCAGGACATGAATATTTGTTATTACTTCTACATTGTTTGATATGACCAAATCCAGTACTGCCCCTCTCCTGATTGGTTCCTCAATAATTTGGGTCATATAATTGTCTTTAAGCACCCCAAAAAAAACTGTTTCCTTTTGTTGTAATGCTAATCTCATTGCCCTAGTCTATGTCTGGATAATTAAAATCCCCCATTATGCAAACATGTCCCAGTTTTGATGCCTTCTCCATTTGCAAAAGTATTTTAGCTTCATCAATCTCACAGATATTTGGTGGTTTATAGCATATTTCCACAAACATTTTATTTATACTTTTACCTCCACTGCTAATTTCTATCCACAAAGTCTCAACATTTTCATCATCCCTTCATAAACATCATCCCTTATAATAAGTTGTAGATCCGGTTTAACATATAAACATACTCCACCTCCCCTTCTATTTGTTCGATCCTTCCGAAAAAGGGAATAACCCTCTAAATTAAATGTCCAGTCATGAGTTTCATCCCACCATGTTTCAGTAATGCCTATGATATCATACTGCTCCCTTGCAACTTTTAATTCAAGCTCCCCCATTTTATCTGTCAGGCATCTTGCATTAGCAAGCATGCATTTAAGTTTTTTTTCAGCCTGTACTTTTATCTTATCTGCTCCTTCCTTTCTGCATACACTTGACTTAGTCTTTAGAAGTTTTCTAGTATTATCTGTATTTACTATGTGTGTCTCACTGCTTGTCAAACTCGCACTTGCCCCCTTCTACCTCCATACCACCTTGTATCCACCTCTATTCAATTTAGTTCATTATCTGTTTCATTCCCCTCCCCCCTCCATCCTAGTTTAAAATCTCCTCCAACCTTTTTAGCATTCTCCCCCTAGCACAGAAGATCCCTTTTCATTGAGGTGTAATCCGTCCATAGAATATACAGTAGATGGCACCTCTCAGAAAAGGAATCCCAGTGCTCTAAAAACCCAAACCCCTCCTCCTGCACCACTGTTTAAGCCATGCATTAACCTCCCTGATCTCTGACTCTCTCCCTGCGGTAGTGCATGGCACTGGTAGTATTTCAGAAAATTCTATCTTGGAGGTCCTTGCCTTAAGCTTTTGGCCTAGATCCCTGTAATAATTTTTTAGGACCCTCCATCTTTCTCTAACGTTGTCATTGGTGCCAACGTGTACCAAGATCCCCGGGTCAATCCCAGCTCTCCCCCAATACTCTGTCTACCCGATCTGCAATGTGCCGAACCCGAGCACCCGGGAGACAACAAACTGTTTGGTTCCTTTATTTATTAACTCTTATTATTAGAGTTACACTTTCATAGCACAACCTCATTTTTAGGCATTTTTAATACTCACTTGGTACCAATCTGGTCCAATACATTTTATTCCATTATATATCTAATACATTTAGTTTTAATTTACTCATACTCATATCTCACCATATATAGGTCCAGATTCTTTGTCTTTGACTGTATATCTCTCAATTGATAGGGCACTCTCCCCTCACAGATCCTGAGTGCAATATCAAGGGACTTATCCGGTGTTTCTTCCTTTCTCAGTGTACATAAAATTAAGCAAAGACGTATTTAAAACCAACAACTTGTTAAAAATTAACAATATACACAGTTAATAGCGTACTATCTGCTCAAAACAGCTACAGTACTTACTCTGACAGTGTTCTGACTCAGTTTATCCCACTGTCCTTAATACATGAATGAAACTGATGACTAAATATTACGTTTTTGAATACATACAGTTTTTAATAGAGTAATTTATTTATTGTAATTGCTTAATCCTTGTATAGCCTCGATCCCCCTGGTCCCCTGTTTATCCCCTTACCTTTCCATAGGCAGCGGAGGGTGAGAAGAGTGCAGGGGGATGCGCAGTAGCAAGCGCAAGCGGCGGCCATTAGGAGTATAGCACAGCAGGGGAACTACAAGTCCCAGCAGCCTCAATGGCTGTAGACCACATGTCCATCTGACGCTGCGAGAGCGCCCTGGACCACCATACCGCTGAGGTCATCGGTTTGCGAGTTGCGGATACTGACATCCAGTAGGCCTCCCATGTGCGCATCAGGCTGTTGACAAGTTGCGGACGGCATTCGTGAGTTATACCATCATCCCCCATATATTGTAAGTGTGGGTGGTTTGTGTTTTTAAGTTTTAAATAAAGTGTGTTACGTATTACACCATGTGTGTCAACCTTCCCTCCTGCATGGGCATGTCCTATCTGTGTTCCCTGTGAGTGCGAATCATCGTATGGAAGGAGGAATCACCGCGGCTGGTCACGTGGGATCCGTGTACTATCGTGGTGGAGTTAGGATACAAGTACAGATTATCTCCCCTGTATGCACAAGCTGACATCTTGTAAATGGGGTTTCTATGTCCATTTATTCTGGTTAGGGACAAGAGTGGCTGCATACTGCGCAATTGGTGTGTTTCTTTTCTGTCTCTCCAGAATCACTGTGGACATCATTAAGGGACTTACCATCTCCCTGGGACTCTGCCTGTATTCCATATACCAACCCCAGAAATCTTCATTTGAGACTGTTTTCATTGGATTACGGTATTTTGGACATTAATTCTAGCGCCGGGAACTTTTATTTTGTATTTGCACTTTTCATTAACAGGTTTGGAATTATCTGTTTTATCAGTCCCCTTGGCAGCTTTAATCACCACCATCCAAGTGGTGACTTATATTCACTTATCTGTGTATATCACTTGCACTTTGTAGATTAGCGCTTGTAGCGGGTATTATTGTTGTTTATTTGGAGCAAGGACAGAGAAAGGGTAGGAAGGGTCTGGGAGTCAGTGGCATCCAGATTAGGCCAGATTAACCCTTTAGGTCTAAGATAGGCCCCACTCACCTAATCAGATTGTGGCTGCTACAAGGAAACACCTAGCTAGGGACATTTCCCCTGTAGCTGTATACAGTTAGTGTATAGTGCCATTTGAAGATGCTGCACGGCGACTTGCAGAATGTGGTCTGGGACCGGACCACCACAGCACAATCATAGACTCAAAGCTGAGACCCTCCTACCGAAGTTCCCCCCACATAGAGGCAGAGGTTTTGCTGACATCGCCTTCGCTGAATCAGTGGATCCTTTATGCTTTTCAGCAATACCTGGGTGCTGGAGCACCTGGGCAGGTACCTCACAACATGCACCAACTATAACACTTTCAGTTGCTGTGGGGCAGCGCTGTCTCACACATTGGGTGGGTTGGCTCCTGTGGACACCTGGGAGGTTGGGTGCTCATGGGCTTTTTTGTTCTTTGGGGAAATCCCATTAGGGGTGGACACTAGAGTTGGATGGCACAGTGGGGCTACGGCAGTTCAAGGCCTATATTGTATGTGGGTTAGTAATATACATAGTTTTACCTGCGTTGTGTAAACTGTTATTAAATACAAGTGTGTGATCTTATTGCATTGGGTCCTGCGAAGGGGTTATCTGGCATTGGCAGGATCCCACACAGGTGGAGGTGCTGTCACCAGATGGATCAGGAACACACTGGGCTCACAGCAGTGGAGGTTCAGGCCTCCTGTGAGCCACAGGTAAAGCACCATACACTCAGTAGATGCCAAATTCCCATATGGTGGGGGAGACAGTGCTTGTTTTCATCCTTTTCTTGCAGATTGAGAAGGCTGATCAACATCAACACCTTGTTCGTTTAGGAAACACTTCTAGCGATAATAGATATTTAAGGTAATGTATGTCTTCCATTCAATTAACAATACCTCTACCCTTGCAGGAGCAGAAATTCAATTAAACACATATGCATTTCATACAGTTGACATACCTGTAGAACTTGCATGCAAATAAATTGAATGAAATACATATGTGTTCCATACAGTTTACATAGAACACGCAAGCACACAAATTCAATCAGCTGCATATGCGGTCAATACAGTTTCCATAGAATGTGCATGCGCACCGACACAGAAGCACAGTGTAATTAATTAATTAATTTATTCTTTATAATTTTACAGGTGAAACCGTATGAGAGACAGCCACAAGAAGATATTGGTTGAAGGAGATTGCCATTTTCAGGATTGATAGGGTGACCAGTTTCCAGTTTATCCTGGACAGTCCCATTTTATTTTTTGTCCTATGTCACGGCATCCCGAAATGTCTGTAAATGTCTCAGAGCTTTCTGGCAGATTATGCAATGTAACGCATTTGCGGTCTGCACTCGCTGACTGGAAAGCTCAGATTGTGCATGCGCGACTGGAGAGCACCGATTGGGTATGCACAGCTAAAGAGCACCGATCAGGTATGCATGGCTAGAGAGCACCTATCGGGTATGTGCGGCTAGAAAACTCCAATCGTACATGTGCAGTCGGTGCTTGCTGTCCGCCCATGCGAAGCCGGCAAGCTCCTTTCGCACATGTGCAGCAGACAAGCACAATTTGCTCAAGCACTTTCGCTGCTCACCTTTCGTGCATGGCTACATGTGTAAGGTTGGCTCCTGATGTACAAAGAGTATCTTGATGTCTTTTGGACCACTTTTCCTCTGGCAGCATACAGTATAGTATGTTGCTGTCTGCCTCCATCTGACTGTATAATTTGAAGTAGTTATCCTAAAGTAGCCATGACAGCAAGGGTTGTAAGGCTAAATATCAGACATTTAAGGCTAAAGAGGTGAAAATATCAGATAAAACATAAGGTAGTGTAAGGTATAAATGTTAAATAATTCTGGTATTCAGTGCAATAAAACTACAATCACTTATAAAATTCATTTTGAATTAAAATATTATTGGTTGCACAATTAAAGTAAGTTGACTTTTTCAGTTTGTTTTGAAAATAATGAATTATAAAAGAATTTCTGAACAACAAAATGGCTCTTATATTCATAGTCTGTAGATGCATTGCTCAATTATATATCCTTTTAATTGAATAATTTGATGATTATATAATCACATCATTTGAGGAACTATCATCTGCTGGAGGGTTTCAGAGAGCTCTATTGTAAATCATTGTTCTTCAATGAAAGTTAAAAACAGATATTACTAAACTACCTTATTTATCTATGAAGTTAAAAATGTAGCCTAATTCCACAACTACCATTATCCATGGCAAGAGAATCAATATCATGCATCTTGAGAAATAAACAGTCTCAGTTGTGTCAGTGCTAGTGGTACTCAAAAGCATTTGCCAAGTGCGTAGAAAGTGACGCAAACTTTCGTTGAGTAGAGATGTGCAAAACTATCCAAAAAGTAGATTTTTTTTTCAATTTTTCATCCTTGCAAATCATTTTGTTAAGTCTCAAAGGACTAACCATGTATCAAAATTAGCCTAGATTGTGTAATTTCGCAAAATTTGAAGTGTATGCCCTATTTTTTGTCTCAGCCTGAAGCGAACATCTAGCACTCTAATTGTTGGTGTGCAAGCCCCAATAAATAAACCACTCACACACATAAAAATTACAGTTGTGGGAGACACCTGCTGGCTGTTGGAGGGAATGGAGACTTGATTTCAGAGCTCCTCTCCCACCGGCACTATTAAAGCAATTACAAGCGGCAAAAGCGTGATTCTACCTGATTACTACACAGCACATCGTTTATAAGCAAAACAGCTCGATCCAAAGGCCAACCGGTTACCACTTTTTTCAAGAAAAATGGAGCGCCCCCACCCGAAAATCAAGAGATCCCAGGGCAGACATCAGACAAGGCCCCTGCTGTGGATCCTCTTGTGGAGGAGGAGGGGGATGAAGATATAGTCCGGCGCAAAGACCTAAAAGCATTCTGCGCAGATATGAAGAAGTTCTTCATGACAGAACTTTGGGCGCTTAGAAAAGACCTAGATGCTCTCGGAGAGCGTACTGACTCCATTGAAACTAAAATGGACGAGACAACCACTGCCATAGCTCAAACACACGACCAGGTCACTGCTTTAAATGACAGAGTCAGATTTTTAGAAGATAAGGCAGAGGACGCCGAAAACCACGACCGGCGGTGCAACATCAGGCTACGGGGGGTCCCTGAAAATATAAATGACCCTGAAGATTTTACCAATAGGTGGCTGGAGTACCTTTTTCCGGATAAACCAGACTCTGAGATACGGCTGGACAGGTGCCATAGAGCTTTGCGCGGGAAACCTCAGAGTGGTGACCCCCCCAGAGATATTGTGGCGCGATTCCACCATTTTCGCACCAAAGAAGAGGTGTGCAGGATCTCCCGTGAAGCTAAGACCCTTGAGTTCGAGGGGGTCAAGCTCCAGATATACCAGGACTTAGCCCCTGCCACCTTGAATAAAAGAAAGGCTCTGACTCCAATTACAAAAGTTCTCCGAGAGCACAACATCAGATACAGATGGCTGTTTCCCTGTGCCCTCCTTTCAATTAAAAATGGTGTTGCTCACACTTTAAAAAACCCAGAAGATGGAGAGGGCTTCCTCGCCAAACTCGGGGTCACTGGAGCCATACTTAGCCCAGCACAGCCACCATCCATCATTGCCAACCCCCTCACTCCCTCCTGGAACAAATCAGGGACCCCCCGTGCTAAGCAGCATGTGGTGCGGGAGGCTTCAGGCTCCAACTGATCTTAATCAGCACAACAACACAAGTTTACAACCTCCCAGACCTCCAGGAATGAATCCCTGTTCAAGCCCACTGTCCCACCAGTACCAGATATCACCCAGACTTACCCCCTCTGCCAGATGTCAGCTAAAGCCCGGAGCAGATCCGTTTGCAGTTTTGGATCGGCAGCCATCTTGGCCCCATCCTCCTCTGTGGAGAGCGGGAGCAGCAGGGGTTTTGGCGTGAAGGAATCGCTGATGTCATCCGGAGGTTCCATCTTCACGCGAGATCTCAGCCGCAGACTGATGACGTCGGGGAGACCGGGACTGTGGGACACGAGACGGCCCCTCCATGGCCAGTGGGGTAGGAGGGGGAGAGGGAGTCTCGGCGGTCGAGCCTATCTCCCTGCTCTCAATTCTTGGCCTGCTCACCTTTGGTGATGGGGGGGGGCGCCGTGCCCCAGCGTCTGCGTGCCCGTGCCCCAGCGTCTGCGTGCCCGTGCCCCAGCATCTGCGCGCCCGTGCCCCAGCGTCTGCGCACCCGTGCCCCAGCATCTGCGTGCCCCAGCGTCACCACCCATAGCCTTACCCCACATAATCTGCACTCCCCGCCTTCTCGCGAGATCTCGATCGCGGACTAGTGACGTCAGAGCGACCGGGACTTCTCTGCAGGAGGCGGTCCCTCCGCGGCCCCGCATGGAGTGGGAGGGAGACTCGGAGATCGAACCCCTCTCCCTGCTGTCGGGTCTCGGCCCGCTTACCTGGGAGGTCCGGGGGGGACCGGGGGGCGGGTCACATAGCCCAGCATCGCCGCCCAGATCGTTGCCCTCCGCATGGTACATCCACAAGCTCCCAGTGACGTCAGGGCAGCCGGGACTTCATTGCAATAAGCGGTTCCTCCACAGCCCCAGGTGGAATAAGAGGGGGAGAGGGAGACTTGGAAGTCGAGCCCCTCTCCCTCCTCACGGGTCTCGGCCTGCCCATCTGGGGTGCCTGGAGGATATGTATAGGTCTAGTTACCACCAAGCATGTCCCTGCCCCCCACACAATACACAACACCCAACAAACATAAATAAATAAAGTTCATCTCCATATTAAATATTGCCCCACATAGGGTGACATAGGGTCTGGGAATCACACAAAAAAGAAGTTAAACCCATATGATCCCATTTAACAGAGATGATTAACATTTTATTAAAAAATAGTAGAATATATGGAGAAGATATGTTATATGGGTTAGAGGTATATTATTATTGTTATGTTGAGTACATGTGTATATATATATATATGTATATATGTGAAGGTGTACATATGTTTGTGTATATATGTGTTATTACATATTACTATATACGCTATATAAGATCCCGCTATGATAAATATCTGCTATATCGGTTTGGCTGTATACGGTGTGCTACGAGAAGGTCTATTATGTCACGTCATAAGCACTACATCAGTGATGGAGACATTTCAGCACATGCGGATTCGTTCGATATAAATATATTTAGATATCTCTATATGAAGAAGTGGGTTATATGGAGGATACATACAATACAATTTAAATATTATTTTTTTCTACGGATTGAAATTATCGCACGTATTGTATCCATATGCTAATGTTTCTCGTGTCATATCTGCTTTATGTGTTCGGGAAGATGATGTGCAGACACATATATATACATGTTTAAAATTTCATAAGTTAGCTTAATAAAAGCTGTTTAGAAGCTGTTCACATTAGATAAGATTACAAACATAAGGGCTCAACGGCCTAAGGTTACTGTTATTTTACCAAGGTTAACCCCGCTAACCCCATTGCCAGTAATAGCATTATCTAGATTACAACCGGGATTCAAGGTTGATGGTCATTAGGGTCACTGTTAGTGGCACTGAGTTGATGTCACTATCATTTTATGTTGCAGTTCACAAAATATGCTTTGCTTTTTCCTTTTTGAAAAGTGCCGGGGGAGATACTCCCCTTCGAGCATGTGTCCCCTTCATCGGTCCCCAAATATGAGGGACCGATTCCAAGACCCAGGGTGGGATGTCTTCATCACAGGAGACTGGCCCATCTTTAAGATGGAGTCAGAAGACCCACCCTCTGGGCACAGGAGCTACTCTCGGGGGCTCCCGAGACACGCCCTTGTTTTTGTTTATCCCTTTTTACAATTTTATTATTATTTTCTTTTTCCCGTTTTAGCCCTCTTGTCGCTTCCCCTGTCTTGTCTACCTTTCCCTGCCCTCTCCCTTTCCCTTCCCTCTCCAGGGAGCATAGATTCCACCCAGAGCGTCTAGCCGACACGATAGTTTGGGACACATCCGCAAGAAACCTCAGATATAATTTTACAAGTAAGTATGCAGATCACTATATATATCATTCCCTGCTTCGTAATACATGGCGTTAACATTAATCTCTCACAATGTGAAGGGCTTTAATAGCCCAATCAAAAGAAAGCTTGCATTTACAGATTACAAGAGAAAACAAGCGGATGTGCTATTTCTACAAGAAACGCACTTTAGTAATAATAGCTCCCCCAAGTTCCTAGATAGGGGCTTCTCCCAATTTTATACAGCATCAGCATCGGTCAAAAAACGTGGGGTAGCCATCGTATTTAACAACTCAATCCCATTTATTCTCCAGACAATCAAAAAAGATGTAGATGGTCGTTATATCATTTTAACAGGGACCATACATGAGCAGCCTATTACGTTGGCCTCCCTCTACGCGCCCTGTACACAGGATGCGTCCTTTTTTGACAGATTCTTTCGCCTGCTAAACTCAGCAGCTAAGGGATACACTATAATAGCAGGAGATTTTAACATCACAATGCAATCTTCAATAGATAGATCAGGGGGAAATGACTCCGATAATAAAAAAGCTCAAAATTCCCTGCACAATGCCCTGAAAGATAATCAATTAGTAGACATATGGAGGGAGCTCCACCCTACGACAAGGGACTACACTTTCTATTCCCACCCACACACCTCATATAGCAGAATCGATTATCTCTTCGTTTCGTGCCACCTGGTCCCTAAGGTCAATCATACAAAGATTCATGATATTTCATGGTCTGACCATGCACCAATTGAGCTCAGGTGCAACAATATTCAGACCAATAGACCAGGCGCAAACTGGAAAATTAATGAATCTATTCTTAAAATACCCGAAACCTGCGAAACGATAGGTCAAGAAATAACTCAATTCTTTGAGATAAACACAGGCTCTGTGGAGTCCCATATGACTTTATTGGAGGCTCATAAAGCAACGCTAAGGGGCATAATAATTAATCTCACTGCTAAAAGAAAAAGAGTGAGGGACTCCAAAATTCGGACGCTCCAATCCAAATTGTATTCCCTTTCATCGAGTCATAAGACCAATCCCGATCCACTTACGACACAGGAACTTAAAGATACAAAAATTGAATTAAATATGTTATTGACTTCCTGGGCGGATAACTCCCTATGTTGGTCTAAGAGGAAGTTTTATGAAAAAGCTAACAGGCCGGATACAATGCTGGCGCGCGCACTGAAAGATAAGTTTAATATCCAAGATATACGCTTAAAATCGGGTGTACTTACGGCCAACCCTAAAAAAATAGTGGAAGAATTCGGTTCATTTTATGGCTCCCTATACGACGGTAAGAAGGTGGCACACAATAACAACACGAGCAGCGCACTGAGAGATTTCTTAGCCAGCTCAAAACTAGAGAGATTGACAGAGCTAGACAGAGAAGCTATGGGCGCTGACTTCACATTGGAAGAAGTGTCGCAGGCCATCAAGGAGCTTAAGCCATCAAAGGCACCAGGCCCTGATGGCTATTCGGGGCTTTATTATAAGAAATTTTCCGAGTCACTTGCTCCGAGGCTGCTCCAAATGTTTAATGCTATCTTGGCAGGAGCCCCTATTCCTGGGGACATGCTGCGGGCGTCTATATCACTTATACATAAACCTGGCAAGGATCCGCTAAATTGTAAAAGCTATAGGCCAATATCTCTAATTAATACCGATATCAAAATATATGCGAAATTATTGGCCAACAGATTAAGTCATATCCTACCCAGACTAATACACCCAGATCAGGTCGGTTTTGTTAAGGGGAGGCAGGCAGCGGATAACACCCGACGATTTATTGATCTGTTGGAATTGGCTAACAAAAATAACACACAAAGCATGCTATTAAGTCTGGATGCAGAAAAAGCTTTTGATAGGATAGACTGGCCATACTTAAAAGAGACGCTCGCGGCATTTGGCTTCGGAAATCGGGTGAGTAGAGCGATTATGTCACTATACTCATGCCCAACCGCCAGGGTCATACATCAGGGCTTCCCCTCGGTCCCATTTCAAATCCAGAGTGGCACAAGACAGGGATGCCCTTTATCTCCCCTCCTGTTCACCCTATGTATTGAACCCCTCGCGGCACGAATTCGAGATAGCCCGGATATCTCAGGGTTAAAAGTTTACTCCCAATCACATAAAGCGGCCCTGTATGCTGATGATATCCTATTAATCATCTCCAAACCCCTTACGTCATTACCTAACCTGTTTGACCTACTGGATAAATTCTCCAAGGTCTCAGGTTTCAAGATTAACCAATCCAAATCTGAAGCTCTGAACATCAACCTCCCTAGACATACAGAGAAATTACTGAAACTAAATTTCAATTTTAACTGGCAAAAGAACTCGATAAAATATTTGGGGACCCCTATATCACCAAAGATGCAAAAAGCATCTATAAAGCAAATTATCCCAAACTGACTATAAAACAAGACCTAATCAGATGGTCTTCCAAGAAGATTTCTTGGATCGGAAGGATTCACAGCGTTAAGATGAATCTACTTCCCCGTATTCTATACCTCTTCCAGACACTACCTGTGCCACTCAAACTGAAGGACATACTCTCACTTCAGTCTGGAATATCTAATTTTATCTGGGGAGGTAAAAAACCGAGAGTAAATAAATTATCTATGAAGAGACCTATCTTAGCGGGTGGCCTAGCGGTACCCTGCCTGTTGTCATATTTTAAAGCGGCTCAATTAAGCCAGGTCATACAATGGCATTCCGACCCCAAATTAAAAAGATGGGTAGAGCTCGAACATGCGGCTTGCTCCCCTTTAGAGCTTAACAATTTGATTTGGCTACCTAAAACATCAAGGAAAAACACTATTTTACCGCTCACCTCAATGGCTAACTCCTTATCTGTTTGGGAAGCATCAAGATTAAAAAAACTCACTTACTTCAGCAAATTCCCTGATGTCACCCATTTGGAATAATCCTAGCTTTGCACCGGGTCTTATTGGTCATAATCACTCAATTTGGAAACAAAAAGGCTATACTAGACTCAAAGATCTGGAGGGCCATGATCTAAAAATTAAATCTTTTGACCATCTCAGACTAGAAAAAGACATCCCCCACGCTGAATTTCATAAATACCTCCAGCTCAGATCATTTTATAATAAATTTGCCCCATACCCCCCATTGACGAATTTTGAAAAGCTCTGTCGGGCAGAAACCGACACTAAGGGACTCATATCTACGATATACAGAGAGGTAGTCGAGCCTGCAATCTCAAAGCACCAATCACCTACATTCCGTACCCAATGGGAGAGGGACCTGGGGGAGACCTTGGACGACGAAGAGTGGAATGCTATATTCCTAGGAGCCGCAAAAAGTTCTATATGCACCACACTGAAGGAGAACGCATATAAAGTTCTTATGAGATGGTACCTCACCCCACTCTAATTATCTAAGTTTGTACCAGGGTCCTCCCCATTGTGTCCTAAACAATGTGGAGGAACAGCTGACCTGTTACATATGCTGTGGTCTTGCCCGCTGATATACCCGCTATGGGAAAAGATCAGAAATTGGATCCAGAGAGTATTTGATCTCACTATTCCCCCAGATCCGTGGCTGTTTCTCATGAACAGACCCCTAAAGGGCCTATCAAAATCACACAATAAACTAATTGCACATTTTGCTCTAGCTACGCGGTGCGAGATCGCAGCACTATGGAAACGCCCCGATATTCCAATTATCCCAAAGATTCGGAATCGTATTTGGTTTATCTGCCAGATGGAAAAGTTAACGAGCTTAGTTAATGACACTGGCGACAATTATCTAAAAGTTTGGGCCCCCTGGCTTGCCCAAACAGACATCCCTGGGGTAGAGCGTAACACAATTTGGCTATAATAGTAATAAATGCGTTCTCCTTTGGGGGCATGAGAACCAACCCCACACCTAGAACCTCATACACCTTACGCCCAATCACTTATTCTACAGAAAGGCCTCACTAGTTGATACATAGTCCTCACGCTGTCCTGGTGTTCCCCAGATGTATTCTTATCCTTGGATACACCTTCCCTCTTTCCTTCCCCCCACCCCCTCCTTTACCTCCTCCCCCCCACCCCACCCCCCTTTTTTTTTTTTTTTTATATTATTATTTACCCCAGTACCTTACACATGACGATTCCCACTCACGTGGTTAAGTAGGGCTCGAAAAACTACGTGAGTTTATTATGCTTTTGTTATTGTATATGATATGCTAAATATGCACCTGATATTTTTTTTTTATGTATATCATGCATTTATGTATAATAAAATACAAGTTATAAAAAAAAAAAATTACAGTTGTGACACCCCCAGAACCTGATGTTTTAATAAAGTGTATGATACTGTAAGTTTTAAAATGTAGAGGCAGGAACAGTTTTTCTGTGAGCCCGGGAGAAATCTTTGGTATGTAAATATGCCAGGGGTAAATGAGCGGAGGGTATTTTCTTTCCTACACTTCAAATACCCCATGTTCAGTGGGATACAGAGTCTAGTGAAGTGCCAGGAATGAAAAGACTCAGAGATCCAAAGTGTGAAAGTGTCTGGGATGTTGCTGAGTGCCAGATCCCGGTACTCAGCATGAGCCCTTCACACCTTGGAGCCAAACTCCAGACCAAGGGTCGCCAGGAAAGGGGTGTACCCCAGTATGCTTAGTCACATGGGTGTCAAGCTAACACATGCACGGTGCAAACAGGAAAGCCAGTTTTGCAAACTACGGGCAAATCGGAGATTGGTGGGTTGTATTCCCACGGAGGGGATTGGGTAGGCCTGTTAGAGATAGGTCTGTGAATCTTATAAACCTGCCCGCCGAGCTATCCCAGTGTGATTCATGACGTAACCAAGCTTTGCACAAGATTCTGTTCGTGTACAGCTGTAGCGGTTCCAGGACGCAAGCCGTTAATAACATCGCAATCAAGGATTTACCCCAAACTACGGAATTCATTAGCCCTGGTGACTCCTGAACGAATTCTTACGAACGTCTATGAAATTCCTTTATTTGGCGGAGTTATTAGTTCGGCAACTTGCGATGTAGCCAAACAGACTTTAAACCTGAGACTGCATTTCTTGCGCTTTCTTTCAAAGGACATTTTATTTTGTTTCCCCATCCCAGTAAGTGTTGTATTAAATGTATTCTGAAGCTGTTGTGTGGTTGTCTATCAATGAAATAAATGACAATTTATTTTGCCTCCTTGTAGTGTTCAATCGAGAATCCCAAAAATATAAAAAGTGTTGATAAGTTCTGGTCCACCGTGACATTGGGATACAAAGCGAAAATGCATTGAACACGTTTTACTTCTTGGCAAATCGCTTGCGAACTCTGACAATGTTGTCAGGTTTTTTGTTATGATTTATAAAGGGGAAAAATCGTCTAGTTCCTAACCTTGGTTGAAAGTTACTCACATGACTAGTTGCAGGGAAAATTAAGTGTCATTTCTTTATTCTCCGAACCTGCAATGTTGGCCATTTCCGGATCAAAATCCCTATTGGGTCCAATGGGGATTTTTATCTAACAAAAGGCCCTAACAACAGCTTCAGAGCATGCAGATTTTACCCCTGAGATTTCTATTTAATATCCTCTAAAGCAGATACCCAGTGCCGGAGAAGAGTTTATCTCCATGAAAATTAATAGTAATTCTTCCAACATGTGTGTGATGGTAGGGGTTGCCAGTCTTCATAATAAAGGTGAAGCCCAACTGGTTACCCCTGAAAACCATGGGTCCCTGGTAGCTTAGAAGCACCAAAAACCAGAGACACTATGTATGTGATACAAAAAAAATTGCTGTGATGTAATAAACGTGGAATTTTGGGAGTGGGAGTTTCAAGGTGGATATTTGGGTTAAAATGTATTTTGAACCTGGGTAGGGGGTCGGGGAACAAAGTTACCGGTAGTCCCCTAATCCTACCCGATGAGCCGGATAGGCTCTGCGTGTATGCAAAGTGACTTATACTGGGGCTACAAAGTTTCTCTCAAAACCCTGGTTTTCGGTCCCAAGTATCCAAGACCCAATTCCCCCACATACTATGTTATGTTCCCATAAGTGTATTATGTGTATAAAGTGTATATCCATCTCTATACATACAGTCCTGGTAATCTAAATCGGAGCTGGGATGTCTGCATAGAGATCGGGGATCAAAGAGGAGAAGGGAAGTCGAGAGGTGTTGGACAGTTTGGTGAGCAGAGAAGGGTGGAGTACAAGTCCGGCGAACAAGGGTTCCTCGCGGGAGAAACACTTGGTCTGCCAGACCTGGTAGAGCCTGCCCAGCGGGAGGCAATGGGCTGGCTGGAGGGAAGCTGCTGCTCGTAGGCAAATTTCCCATTTGTCAATTATCGCTTATAGAATATAGGCCTAAATCAGCCTACTTACAAGGTAGAAAACATTTATTCAACAAAAAGGAAAATATGTCTCTTTCTTGGTAATTGTTGAGGCTTTCATGTACATATTTAGCAGATGGTATTACTACCACATTATTACCCAAGTTTTAAATTGAGTACTATAAATAAAAATGGTAGCATGAGCATTATCTTGTTAATGCACAGAACATTTCTTACATTATTTCTTACATTATTCTATGTGAGTGGTGGTAATAATAACTTCTAAAGATGTAGCAAGACTCGACAGGAAAAATTTAAACAGCACACCGGTGATCAGTGATTGAAAAAATGTATACATTTAATATAAAAACAAGAATCCACTATGTCCCACAAAGGACCAAAAAATAATATCAAATGAAGACCATTACAAAAAACACAATGACACTATAAAACCATTTTGTAACTGTTAGATCATGCCATTTCTCTTAAGGGAAATGAACAATATGTTACACTGTAGACTACCTTTGTGCATTATAATATTCACTACAATGTTGTGAGTGTACATGTCCTTGTCAAGGAAGTGTTAAGGTTACTGTGCATGTATCAACACATATTTAATAATAATAATAAATAGGAATTTTTGAATAGCGCTGATGGTACAGACTTCTCTGTAGAGCTTAAATTTATCTATTTTTTGATGCTTGAGGAACAGGGAGATAAAGTGATTTCCCCAATATCACAAGAAGCTAACACTGGGATTTGAACCACACTTCTCTGTTTCAACTCAGTGTCAAGGTTTTCAGAGTTAGTACCTTTACTCACTGAGCCACTCAATCATATTCTCAATCAAAATACATTATTGTGTTTGTAGGGAGGGTGGGAGATAGGGCGAGACATCTCCAGCACAGTACTGTGAACTGTATGTGTGAACTATACAAGGGAGGGAACATTAAAGAGTTTAACACTATTGGGTTGTCACAGGAGAACAGGTTATTTACACCTTTTTACCAGGATCATTCATTGAGCAAAACATGGTAGAGAAATGAATTGTAATTTATTCGGCATAAATTCGCATACACACAGTGAAACACAAAATACAGATGAAAAGACACACTTACTTGGGGCCTCAGGTTGAAAACTAGACATTCCTACGTGCAGGGAAATCTTTTGGAGAATTTTACCCTGACCGGGACTTAGCCCAGAATCTCTTGGAACTCAATTTGGAATTAAATCCCAGCCACAACCGCAACGTTCGTTTCTGACAACTTAGGCGCAAACGTCGGGACAGTTTTTGATCGGCAGCCTTTTCAGGCTTGAAATCGAAGCCAGTTGCTTTTCTATTTCGCACAAAGCAACTTTGAAAAGCCTGTGAAAAAGGAAACTTATCTAATAGTGGCGCTCTATATAAAAATACTAGCTATACATATAATCATAGTGATAATAATAATCAAAAGGTGATACTTATGCAAACACATAAAACAGGTGCTGCTATGACCCGGTGAGGATTGCTCTGTCAGTCCTCGTGTTGAGAAGTAGGGATGAATCTCCGGGAAGCGCAGGGAGTACATCTGCATTAGATCAGCCAATCTATTTAATTTGTCACAGCAATATTGCACTATCTATAGAAACTTTGAAAAGCCTACCCGCGCTCTTTCGGCTCTGACTCAAGGGGAGCACACAATCTGATTGTCTCACGGTTTCTTATAGTATTTCTCTGCTTCATTCATGATATTCTTGTCAAGTTTGTGGAGCCAGTGAAGACAGGATCCACCGAGGGTTTGAGCTGGTTAACAGTATCATTTTTATTATTGCATGTGTATATCACATTATTTATATTAGTAATGATATGGTAGTTAACGCATTTAGTCACTATCACGCATTCATTCTGCTTCATTCATAAAATAGAAGCTGACCGGACAGCCTATCGCCGCGTGGGAACTTTCTCAAGCAGCCAATCAGAGCCAAGCAGGGTAGAAAAGCCTATGGGTTTGCACATGCTGCCTATTTGGACATCCGTTCCGAATGGAAAACACACTGAAAAACATTTGAATAAACATTGAGGCTCGGGGAACCCATTTAGCTATGTGGGACTCTAGGCGAGGATCTTGGGGTTTGAAAACTAGGAGTCTGGGAGACACTGTATGGCCCCTGTGCACCTCACCCGGGTACCCGAAAATAGTACGAGTAAGCCAGGGAGAATTATAGGATCACTGGTAACTTTGTCCCCAGACCTCCAGCAATCAAAATGAATTGCTTTTCACCCCAAAACCCTACCTAAGACTAAGGCATCAGATATGGTGACATTCACAGCGCTGAGCAGTGCTGACGCTCATGCTCTCCTGCTCAAGTAGGAGCTTTTTTGTGTCCCTGCATGAGCGTCAGCGTGCGTGCTTGTGAGCCGGGTGGAGCAGGGCGGGAGGCGGGACGGGAGGTGGGGCTAGCGCGCCACGTCACAGCGCCGACATCACGGACTGCCATTGGCTATTGGCAGTCACGTGACCGGCCATGTGCTTCCCTCAGCGGGAAAAATTATATTGTGCTGTCGGCTGGAATTCCACATGCCTCTGCACGCCTGCGGAAGCGTGCGGAAGCGCCATCTAAAGCCGTGCTCAATAGGGATGATGTTTCCCCTCAGCGTGGCTCTGCGCAGGTCAGCACGGTCTTTTTGACCATGGCCCTGGCCTTAGGCTCCCAAAGTTTGGAGTCTCTAGGGTACAGTGAACAGAAAATAAAAAATGTTGTCTCTTTATTTCTGTTTGCCTTATTTTCCCACACACTTTCCCTTTGACTCAGTTTGGACTCAGAGTCCACCCAACCTTATGCATGGTTGGACACACACAAGCAATATATTGTTTGTGGGTCACCTTGGCACTAGCTGGGGTACCCCCCTTAACACAGGGATTCCGTCAGCTCAAGGGATACAGATTTATCCCTGTGCCTCATTCTCCTTTCCAAGTTGTGCTTAAGCAGGGCGCCCTAGTGGTGAGTCATGGTTACCTTTTCAAGGGGTAGTATTGCTGGGACAATGTGCCTATATGTATCCGAGTGTAACGGAATGCTCACAACAAACAAGGCATAACCCGCGGGGCTGAGATGGAGATTTGATATAACACCAGACTCCCTGCAGCCACGAGGGTGCGTCTGGTGTGTAGATTGGTCGATGTAGCCAGGTCGGGGTTGGAGAGGTCAGAATAGTCAAAGGTACTTGCCGAGGTCGGGGTTGGAGAGGTGTGGATCGTCGTGGTAAGCCGGGTCAGGAGTATAGAAGAGCGGAGTCCAGAGAACAAGCAAGGTCAGGAAAGACAAAACAGCGATAAGACAAGGTTTCCAACAGGAGGCAAGGATTGCATTGAACACTACACACATAGGAAGTGTTATGCTCAGCCAATTTGCCAGAGGGCAGGATCAGCATATAAAGGAAAGTAGTTCAATGAAAGCAGAATAGACTCACCAGTATTCCTGGCTGTATTTGGCTGGAGAGAAGTCAGCAACAAGTGATACCACTAAGGCAGAGGAGCGAAAGAGTTCTGCGCGTGCGTGCAACGGCTGCGCAAAGTGGTTGCGTGCTTCGCAGCGGTGACATGCCGAGCGCGCCATGGATCACGGTTCCTTACAGTACCCCCATCTCAGGAGTGACCTCCAGGCATCTCCAGGAAGGCTTGAGAGGGTATCTCATATGGAAGAGCTGGATGAGCCAGGGGGCATGTAGATGGTGCCGAGGTATCCACGAGCGTTCCTCTGGTCCAAACTGTTTCCAGTGTACCAGGTTTTGCAGAGCTCCCTTGGATATCCTGGAGTCCAACACTGATTGCACCTCGAACTCCTGTTGACCATCCACGAGGAGATGTCCCGGAGGCGAGGGCAAGGTGGGGAAATGAGGGTCCTGGATAGCTGGCTTGAAGAGTGAAGTGTGAAACACTGACGGAATCATCATAGAAGAGGGGAGGCGTGATCAGTATGCTACTGGGTTGACTTTTTCCACAACAGTCTAAGGTCAAGGAACCTCAGTGCCAGTTTGAGCGTAGGAACTTTGAGTCGAATATTTTTTGATGACAGCCAGAACTTGTCTCCCGGACTGCATTCCGGAATTCTCCATCGAAGGCGGTCTGCTTGTCTCTTCTGTCTGGAAGTTGCCCTTCTAAGAGTTTCTTGAATTCTCTTCCAAGTGTTCTGTAACCAATGAATTATGTTGTTTGCTGCCAGCACCCCAGATGTGGGTGAGGAGATTGGTAGTGAAGATGGGTGACTCGATGGTGGATTCACTGCGCAGATTATCGTGCGCGAACTCGGCCTAGGGAAGAAGGTCAGTCCAGACATCCTGGGTGTCTGAGACAAAACAGCAAATGCATTGTTCCAATGACTGGTTGGTTCGCTCTGCGTGATTGTTGGTCTTGGGGTGGTAACACGAGGAAAAATGCAGTGAGATGCCTAAATGTTGAGAGAAGGAGAGCCAGAACTTGGAGATGAATTGTGATCCACAATCTGAAACTATGACTTGTGGAACCCTATGGAGACGAAAAATCTCCTTAACAAAGACATTGGAAAGCTTGGAAGCGTTGGGAAGACCCTTCAACGGAATTAGTGGGGTTGCTTGGAGAAGCGGTCTACAACTACCAAGATGGTGTTCATCCCTTTAGAAACTGGCAATTCTACAATGAAGTCTATGGACAGATGGGTCCATGGACGGTCCGGGATGGGGAGAGGTCAAAGAAGTCTTGGTGGTTTGTTACGGGGAGTCTTATTACAAGCACATATCGAGCACACAGCAACAAATTCTTTCATGTCCTTCTGCATGCCGGGCCACCAAAAGGTCCGCTCCAAAAAGTCAGTGGTTCTATTAGTACCTGGATATCCTGATAAATTGGAAAAATGACCCCATTCTAGTACCTTCCTCTGATTAATTGGTGCAGTGAAAAACAACCCTCTGGGACTTCGAGACCCTCAGGGATGCGTGACTGATCTTGTATGATATTTTCCGGAGCATCAAAAGTGTTAGCAGAAAGTATGCATTTAGGTGGAATATTGTTTCCTGACGATCCTCGGTCTTGTCCACGTGTCAGCAGCATTTGCCAAGGCAGATACTATAGATAGAGAAATCTTTATTTGTAAGAAAAAGAAAAACTTTATATCTAAAAAGGAGAGAGATCAATCTCTATAACCTTGATTGGGAGTTAAAACATTTCCTTCAGGGTTAGTGGTTTGGAGAGTCTTGAGAGTGTGTCTCGGTACAAAACATCACATATATTCAATATTAATTATCATTGTTTTACATGCTCGGCTGTTTTAACATTAAATGTTAATTGTTTTATTTTCAATTGTCTTCAGTGATATGTGCGTTCTTTATAAAATCAAGTTTCATATTTGTCAAGTTATTACGTTGCAATATATGTCAGTTTATTATTATGTGACAATATTATTATTATGTGACAATATTGTTTATTGTTATATTCATTGTACTTCTATAGAGGTACATAACTACATATGTGTATACTTACCTTTATGAATTTATAGTATTAATGCTTCACATTACTTTTTCTTGTTTTAATATTTTTATTATGTTTTGTACATTTGTATGTGTGTGTGTTATTTTGCTTCCTGTCAAAACACAGGTTATCTTATGCAGCGCAATCTTGATTCCATCCCTGGCTTTTCAGCATGATTGATTTATTGCCTACCACTGAGTCTTATTTGTATCTGACCAATGAAGGGAAGGGCTTGCCTACTTAAGATGCCTATGTGTTGAGAGACTTTTACTCTTTGGTAAAGTCCCACGTCGGGACGAAACGCGTCAGAGGTTTCTCTCTGTTATGTGCAGCATCTCTATCTAATAATGCTGATTTTAACTACTATTTGGCTGAGTTCCATTATGCAGTGGCCGCCATCATCTTACATCTACTATTGTCCACAAGAAACTGGCGGGAGAGTGCATCGGCCTTCACATTCTTCGAATCCAGAAAGAAAGAAATAATAAAATTGAAACGGGAAAAGAAAAGTGACCATCGAGCCTGTCGAGCCCCTACTTGTTGAGCGCCTTCGATGTAGAGCAGGTTTTTGTGGTCGGTCAGGATGGTAATAGGATTATCCGTGCCTTCTAGAAGGCGTCTCCATTCTTCTAGGGCCAATTTGATGGCTAGAAGCTTGCAGTTACTTAGGTCATAATTTTGCTCGGCTGGAGATTTTTTTTTTAGAGAAAAAGCACATGGATGGAGTCTGGGTTGAGGAGTGCTTTTCTGTGACAGAATGGCTCCGGCCCTGACATCAGATGCATCCACTTCTAAGGTGAATGGCAGATTGGGATCCGGGTGTATAAGGATGGGTGCTGAAGCGAAGACGGTTTTCAGAAGATCGTAGGCTTGGGTAGCCATTGATGACCATGACGTAGGATCCGCACCTTTTTTGTCAGAGATGTAATGGGGGCTATCACAGAAGAGACATTTTAAATTAACCTGTGGTAGTTATTAGCGAAGCCCAGGAAGCGTTGTAAAACCTTGAGAGTAGTGGGATGGGGCCAATCCAGGACTGCTCTCACCTTAGCTGGGCCCTTGGTGAGGCCAGTGTCAGAGATGATGTATCCCAAAAACGCTGTGGTGATTTGATGGAACTGACACTTTTACAGTTTGGCGAACAACTGTTTTTCACGTAGACGTAGAAGTACATGTTTGATGTAACCCACATGTTCTTGTAAAGATTTGGAAAAAATCATTATGTCGTCCAAATAAACGATAAAATACTGGTTGAGCAGATCTCTGAAGATTTCATTAAAGTCCTTGAAGACGGCAGGGTCGTTGCTGAGGCCGAAGGGCATGACGAGGTACTCATAGTGGCTGTCTCGTGTATTGAAGGCCATCTTCCAATCGTCACTATGACCCCGCAGGTCCAATTTGGTAAAGATGGTGGCCCCTTGAAGGTAGGGGAAGAGTTACAAAATCAATAACGATTCTTAATGGTGATCTTGTTAAGACCTCGATAGTCAATACAGGGTCATAGGGATCTGTCTTTTTTTTTCACTAAGAAGAAGCCTGCTCTTGCTGGAGAAGATGATTTCTGAATAAACTCCTTTTATAGATTTTCATGAATATAATCTTTCATGGTTTTGGTCTCTGGAAGGGAGAGTGGATAAGAACTTCACCTAGGGGGTACAGAACTGGGTAGCAGGTCAATGGGACAATTGAATGAGCGATGTAGTGGCAGAACCTCAGATCGTGCTTTGTCAAAGACATTGCGGCATTCGGCGTAAACCTCAGGTAAAGTTGTCCTCTTTTCTTTAGGAGCAGATACCCTGCATATACTTCTGATGGGCATGAAGCAGTTTTTGGAACATGAGGCGCTCCAAAGGAAAGGTTCCGTGTCAGTCCAATCTACACGTGGGTTGTGAGGTTGGAGCTACGGAAGACCAAGGATCACGTCGACAGATGGGGTATGAATGGCACCAAGCTGGATCTCTTCCATATGATCATCCCTTGTTTGTAATCAAAAGAGAGTGGTCTGTAAGGAGATGAACACTGGTTGCAGCGGTCGGCCGTCAATAGCCTCCAACCCAACAGGGCATTTCTTGCGAATGAGGGAGATGTTGTTCCTCTCAGCGAAGCACTGGTCAATAAAATTGCCCCTGATCCGGAATCCACGAAAGCTAGAGCGGTGGTGTGGAAGTTCTCTCCGTCAGCGTAAAAGGTACTAAGATCCTGTTTGGCAAAGTTTTCTCTTTGGTAGGGGAGGTAAAAAGATTTCCCAATGAGATTCCTCTGGACCTTACTGTTTCCCGATTTGTGGGGACAATTGAGTACTTGATGTCCGTGATTGCCACAGTACAGGCAGAGACCGGCGTGGTGTCGGCGCTGTTTCTCACTAGAAGGCAACTTATTGCCACAAGGTTGCATGAGTTCCGGGATATCTGGATGAAGCGGTTCAGCTGTACCGGCACAGAGAAAATGGAATCTCGGAGTAACCTGTCGGTGATGGGATCTCCTCTCCTGCAATCGTTGATCAACGCGGATACAAAGAGCGATGAGTTCTTTGAGATCGGTACGGCATTCAAGGGCATATCTAGCAATGGAGAGGTTTCCCTGGGAGATGTGGAGAAGAGAAGAAGCAGCAGTTACCTTGCAGCCAGGCATGTCGAATACTGCGGAATTCCCGGGTACATCATCCGATATCCTGAGTGAGATTCGATCACAGTTCCCAGATGGTTGAGGCCCAGGGCAGGGCATTATCGATGAGTAGCGGAGGCGGAGGAAGCGGGCACCCAATCACGGGTTGTGGTAAGCGGGGGATGCGCTGAGCGCGCCATGGATCATGGATCCTTACACCGAGAATAAGGCGTGATTCCCAGACACATTTATTGGGAAACCGGTCACTCTGGACCCCAACCTCCTAGTCACATTCTGTCAACGGTTCCTCCACAAACCCCCCCTTGAAACTCACCTACTAGCAATCCCTGCTTGATTGCATGCCCGGAAAGGGGGGGGGGAAACAGGTTTTTATTACAGTTTTGCAAACACAGTTCAATGCAATAATACACTGTTACTAGATCCAAGAGCTAACTCTCTTGGACCCTTAAAGATGGAGCAGGGGTAACCAAAACAGGCTTGACCTTTATTATATAGCCTGATTACCCCCTCCATCACACCTCTCCCATCAAGATGAAGGCTCCAGGACAGTCCATCTCTGGTGGCTTTCTGGAAAAAGTTGAGGTTGCCAGGGTAGGATAGAGTCTCTGTGGCTGGTACAGTCCTCCAGCATGGTGCGACTCCTTGCCCCTCCATTGTCCACATCCATCAGGCACTGATCTGTTGTAGCAACACACTTGTCCCCCCACCACCTGAGGTATCCACTCCTGAGGTTGGGGCCACTGGCCACTTTTGTCACAAAAGGATGCAGGGGTTTGAGGATGCTGACTGGAGCAATGCAGGGATGCAGTTCTTGACATGCTAGACCATTCTCTGGGGACCAGGCTGCCAGCACCAAAGCCCTCTGGTCGGTCACATTAGTCAGGGGGTTTGTAAGGACATTGTAGCGGGTCACTAGATCCCTATAGTACAGCTCGTGTCCCTGATCTCCCTGTCTAACATTTCCCTCCCCATCAAGGCACAGTACTCAGTCTGATGGAGGGGCTGCTGAATCCCCAGGGTCTACTGGGCAATCACTCCACTAGGTCCCACTTGGCTCATCCATAACAGAGACAATGTGTCTCCCTGACACCTCTCGCTTCCACGCCAAGAGGGGAGCTGCGAGCTAGGGAGATGTCTCCCCCTGCTCCACAATTATGTCTAGGGGTGCAATCAAATGAATCTGAGAGTATAAAATACCTCATAACTCTCTGTGGAAATAACTATCTGTAACAACTAGAATAATGTTCTCATTACATTCAGATAAGCCTGCTGAAGGCATAGCTGCAATTTTTGCTAATGCACTTCTAATTTTGTTGGAGGACACTATTTCGTGTGTATGATCAATATACCCATGCATTACTGCCTTTCACAAATCTATATCTTATTTTATTGTGACTTACACCAGATTTGAAAAATCCTACATTTGATAATTCTGTACACAATGATGTCCCTTCTGTTACCTTTGTCTGCGGTGTATTGCCCAGGAATTTTTCTGATATCCCTTTGAAGCTTCTCCTGGCAGCTCTGTATAGTATATCTGTAGAGTCACAGTCACCAGTTGTGACAGTGAAGAGGTAACCAGGCTCACTAATAAAGGTTAAGCCCATTTGGTTACCTCTGACCCATGTGTTGGGGTCCAGGAGTGTCAGCTCTTGGACCCAACTGTTGCAAAAGCATTACCTGTAATTATGTGACAATAAAGAATGTTTTGTGTTTTTACCTTTCCAGGGATGCCAGCAAGCAGGGATTGCTGTGGTATGAGTTTCAAGGGGGGGTTTGCAGAGAAAGTGTTTTCAGATTGTGTTATCTAGTCAGGGCTCAGAGTTTCTGCTTCCACTAGAAATATACCCAAGAATCAGGTCGGATTCCTGGATGCATGTAGACACATTGTCCCAGTAATATATCCCCTTAAAAAATGCTTGCTCGACTCACCACTAGGTGTCTCTGCTTCAGCACAGTCCAGAATGGTAAATAGGGCAAAGGGATGTAAAGTATCACTGTAACTATAAGGGGTCCCCAAGTTATGGGGAATACCCAGTTACTGTACAGGTACTGTAACCCAGAACCTGCTTAGAGGTTCTTGGGGTACTCCAACTTCTATAAGGTTGTGAGGGGACTTTTAAAAGTCCAGTCCTAAGTTTATTGTATAGTGTGGGGAATATGGCTAGTAATAAATAATGTGCAGCTTCGTATTCTATTTCCCATAACCAAAAGACTTAGGATATTTTTAAAGTGTATATTTTATGGAACAGTGTGTTTTAAAACATATCTGCTTGTGCAATGTATTATGAGCTGGGACTTTCAGAATGTACCACTGCGTCTACTCATACAGTGGAGATGAAATCCATAGAGGATGTCTGAGGTCTCAAGACCATTTGGACAGGAGGGAAGGACTCAAGTATCCACGTCCTGAGATCAATGGACACTCTTTGCATTTCCATTGATCCCGCAAGACTGGCTGGAGCCTGTCACTGCGGGTAGCAATGAGGGAACCAGGGACATAGATGCCAAATTGCACATGCCCCTTGGTTCAATCAGATTTACACTGCACATACGAGAGTCTAGGTTGTTACCTCAATCCCCATGTAAGTGCGTCTTTTTTCTGTAGTTTGTGTATCATTGTGTTTATGCCTTTTCTTGTGAATAACTTTACAATTTATTTAATTAACTTGTTTTCCTCCATAATGCTAGTAAAAAGGTGTAAATTTCCTGGTCTCCCGTGACACCTGTGACTTCACTTATTGCATGTTCCTTTTCAATGTTTAATTGCATCATTAATGCAGACACAATGATGACCCAAGTTAACCTCACGAAATGGTGAAAAAAAGAGGTTATTTTAAAATGAAAGTTAACCTCTTGGTTACGCTATTGTCACTACAATTTAACAGATTAATGGCGTTATCATGACACCTTGTTTCCTCAAAAATGTGTTTTGAGTTTATTTCATTCAAAGGCGGGGGTGTGGGGTAGAGGGGCTCTAGGGCCTGCACAGGTCATGTGAATATTTTAAATACTAAGTAATTTACTACAGCATCTGGGCACACTTACATTGTTCCCTAACACCCAGTAATAGCACTTTCATATACACTGACATCTCTCACATACAATTTCATATGAGGTTCAGATTTTTTTTCAAGAAGTAATGTAGGAATAAAGAAGATTTTCTCAATTTTACAGCAGTATGGCAGAAAATGTAATGTTTCTGTTGAAGCAGTCTGCAAACTAGATATATTTGTAGGTAATAACCTAATTGAACTAAAACCTATGATCAGTGTAAACTGGGGTATAGAATGAATGTTCTCTCTTGGAGATTTCTCCGTGCAATCACTATCTAAATGTGTGAAGCCTAGGTGACTGATGAATTTTTAAATCAATACAGTATGTATAAATCTTATTTCTATGTTTTGATACAAATGTTACAATAAGGTACTTTGAAACCATGAAACCTTCTATTAGTTCAGTCTTTATTTTTATGTATTTTATGTATGGGAAACAGCAGGATATAATAGTTCTACAAATAGGTACTTATCAGATTTATGGTTTTCTTATGTATGGTGGGCATAAAGGCCCAGATTTTCTGTATCAAGTTATACTAAGCTATAAATATCCAGTTCACACCAGAGAAAGTACTGAAGCATCTGTATATACAGTATATTCTACAATATATATTCTACAAATCTTAACCTGAGTGCTGTCTGCTGATTCCCGTGCGAATGGTATCATATGTTTATCTACTTATTATGGGACATGCACCTACAATATTGTGCTTCATATGTATATATATGTATATACTGTGTGTATATATATGTGCAGTGGTCGACAAATCACCAAAAAATCTACTCGTCGAACAAAAAAATCTACTCGCCACTTAGTACCACACGTGTGCTGCTTGGGCCAATAGGAGCTCGCCACGATGTTAAATCCACTCGCCCGGGGCATGCAAATGTATAGGTTTGTCGAACACTGTATATGTGTGTATATATATATATAAAGCAGAAAATTGCCGTGTTAGTCCAGATACAGAAAGTACTGAAGAACTCATTTATTCTGCACTATATATATATATATATATATATATATATATATATATATATATATATATATTGTGACATAGTCCAAAGATGTTAGGCAGCTTTCTGCCCCATTTTAGAGCAGAAAGTGCAGGAATAGCTAAAAATGATCCGTTCCACAGCTTCACATTAACTCAGGCAGCTGGATGGAAAATCCAGACCACAGATTACAATGGCTCTAGTTCTCCCTCGCCTGCTCTTCTAATCACATGCACAGGTATTTAGAGCAGAGAGGTTTTGCATTTCACTCTCTCTCCTTGGAGCCTGGAGGCTGGGGGTATCGCTGCTCCCCTGCATCCAGTATCGGGGTTGACGGCCCCTCCACGTATCACAGTACCAGAGGATTTGCCTGGACTCCACGAACAGATAAGACAAAACAAATGGTTACTGCTGTTGCTAAAAGACTGTGCTGTATCTTGTGTCCTTTAAATGAGAGAGCATTGTTTTAAGCTGGGGAACCAGTTTAGTTGGCCAGCAGCTGTTAGAGAGACTGATTCTGATGTGTAGTTAGATCCCTGAAAGGGATAGGATTTGCTTATATGATTTTGGTTTTATTTCTTGAAATAACAGTGTGGGAAATATTGTAACACTGAAATGTGTGAACTGCTGAATGAAAGTATCTGAGTACCTCTAACCTACACATGTTAAAGCTGCAGTACCTTAATTGGATGAAAATAAAGCAGGCAGAAGCCTGAGTTAAGCAGCATAATACTTTGCATGATCCTGTTTGTTGTATAATTAACCCTAGAAGACTGTGTCGGGAAGAACCCAGACAGACGTCAGCACTACAAAAGAGGGGCGTTTGTCACAATATATATATACATATATATATATATATATATATATATATATATATATATATATATATATATATATATATATATATATATATTGTGACAGAAACCAGGGGTTGGTAATAAACTCCATATACAGGGCTCCCAGGATACTGAACAGTTTCTGTCCTGTCTAAGCTGAACAGGGCAGCCTCGTGGTACAGGCACTCCATTCCACAGTTTGTCTGCTGCCTGTTTTCTGTCACCTGTCATGCTGATTAGAGTTCAGGTATATAAGACCTGTTTCCTGTTTCCTCTGAGCCCCGCCCAAGAGCCTGGAAGGCTGCTGAACTGCAGAGGGGTGAGAAAGCCTCTTTCCCAAATCGCTTCATTCATTCTGTTAGTTTGTCTAAAGACTGCAAAGGTACTTATTTTGTTGGTGGAAGTGGACAAGCCACTTCCAACTCTGAGTCAGGGACATCTAAGTTTAAGTTATCGCTCAGACGAGCAGCTTTTTGTTTGGCTTTGTTTTCTGTTTAAACTGTGGCAGTCTCAGTGCCTGGGACTGAATAAACCAGGCATAGCCTGTTTAAAGGAACAGTACGTGACGTCTCATCATTTAACCTACCCTAAAAGACCGTGTTCTAACAGTCCCGGACAGACGGCGGAGCCCCGGAGTAAGCCGTTTGTCACATATGGTGGAGAATGCGGGCAGAACACTGAAAGGTCTGGGGGTTAAAGAACTTTAAAAAAAAAAAAAAAAAAAAAAAAGAAGGTTTTTTTTTTCTCTCTCTCCAAACAAGATGGAAGACGTGGTGAGTGCGCTGGTACGCAATGTCGCTGTCCAGAAAGACGCGAATGAAGCCCAGCAACAGGCGAGTGAAACCCAGCGACAGCTGTTAATAGCCCAGCAAGAGACTAATGCAAACCAGCAAGAGACAAACCGCCTGCTGAGAGAGGAGCAAAAGCGGTTCGCTCAGGGCTTACAGCAGGAACTCGAGATCCTGAGGGGGACTATCAGTAACCTTCCACTGGCAGAGGCAGCCCCAGTTCCGAAAATGACCAGGGCAAGCCACTACCTTCAGAAGATGGGACCCTCGGATGATGTGGAAGCCTATCTTCTCACGTTTGAACGCACGGCACAGAGAGAGGGATGGCCAGAAGCTGAGTGGGCTGGTCTAATCGCACCCTTCCTAAGCGGCGAACCCCAGAAGGCTTACTTTGATCTAGAGCCCGCCGAAGCTAACGTCTATGCAAAATTGAAGTTCGAGATCCTCGCCCGCCTTGGCGTAACCACGGCTGTTCGTGCCCAAAGGTTTCACGCATGGTCCTTCACGATGGATAAAGCCACCCGAAGCCAGATGTATGACCTCATCCACCTCGCCCGGAAGTGGCTACAACCCGAGATCAACTCAGCAAGCCACATCGTGGAACGGTTGGTCATGGACCAGTTCTTGAGGAAACTTCCCTCTGCCTTACGCCGTTGGGTCAGTCGGAGTGACCCCCACAATGCGGATGAGCTTGTGGCCCTTGTAGAAAGGTACAGTGCAGCAGAAGAGCACCCGCAACCCACAGTCGTGGAGCAACCCCACTATCCGAGGTTCCAGGACTCTTCCAGAGACGGTAAAAGGGTACCGGGGTTAAGGGGCGCTGAAGAGCGGCGACCACCTTCACGCTGCTCCAGCAACAGTGGTTCGCACACTAAGGGCAATAGCCAACATGGGGAGCCGGGAAAAGGCTCTAAGTGGGACACAGACTATGTACCTAAATGTGTAAATTGTCATGAGAGGGGCCACACAGCAAAAATCTGCCCACTAAATGATGAGCCCATGCAATGCAACAGCGTGGAACCTTATTCGCTGTTGTCCCAATGTATGGGCCCTAGCCCAGAGGACCCCTTGAATAACCATCTGTGGGCATTTGTAAAGGTTAATGGTAAGAGGGTTCGGGCACTTCTTGACTCTGGGAGTATGGTCACACTAGTGTCCGAATACCTATTGCCCATTAAGAAGAAACAGGTAAACAGTTCACAAAGAGTGGCAATTTGTTGTATACATGGGGATAATCATGAATATTCCACTGTTGATGTTTTTTTTGAAACAGAATTTGGTTCTTTAGATTTCAAGGTGGGTGTTGTACCCAAACTGGCACATGATGTGTTAATAGGGACCGACTTTCCCCATTTTCTAAAAATGTGGTCCCCAGCTCAGAATAGCGCCCAGAGTTCAATAGCAGACCATAACGAAGTGTTAGAAGAAACAAATCCTTTCCCTTTTTCAGAAATGGAGGTTGACGAGGGCCCAAATAAGAAGGGGGAAAAGGAGGAGTGCTGTGAAATTCCCTTCCCCATCACTACTTTGGTAGGGAATACCCCAAATCAAGATGTTGATCAGGCACTTACCACCCCAGTACAGGATAAGACCCTCGCTGACCTAGAGGTCAGTCCTGGGAGTTTTAAGAAGGCCCAGTGGGAGGACCCCACATTAGCGGTAGCAAGGGGAAATATACGGGACCAGAATAGTACTCATGGCCAACCAGATAGGTCACTTGCTTACCCCTACTTCGAGGTAGAGAACGACCTAGTATATCGGGTTGATAAAAGAAAATCAGTTACAACTAAACAATTGTTGGTACCACGGACATTCCGTAACGTAGTATTACACCTCGCACATAGTCATCCATTGGGGGGACACCTAGGGGTGGAAAAGACAAAAGAAAAGGTTCTCCGAAGCTTTTATTGGCCTGGGGTTCTGGCAGAAATTACAAACTATTGTTCCTCATGCCCAGAATGTCAGATCACCGCCCCGTTCAAAGCATACCGCAGCCCATTGGTACCCCTTCCCATAATAGAGGTACCATTTGACCGGATTGCTATGGATCTAGTAGGACCCCTAATAAAGTCTGCTAGGGGACATCAGCATATATTGGTAATATTAGATTATGCTACCCGATATCCGGAGGCAGTTCCCCTACGTAGCACCTCTGCTAAAAACATAGCAAAAGAGTTAGTACTTCTGTTTTCCCGGGTCGGAATTCCTAAAGAGATCTTATCTGACCAGGGAACACCATTTATGTCCCAAGTAACAAAAGAGCTATGTAAACTCCTAAAAATCAAGCATCTCAGAACCTCAGTCTATCATCCACAAACAGATGGTTTAGTGGAAAGGTTCAATAAAACCTTAAAGAGCATGTTACGCCGGGCGGTCGATAAGGATGGGAAAAACTGGGACTGTTTGTTACCATACCTGTTATTTGCCATTAGGGAAGTTCCCCAGTCATCCACAGGCTTCTCCCCGTTTGAACTATTGTATGGCCGACATCCAAGGGGCTTACTGGATATAGCCAAAGAAACTTGGGAACACGAGGTTACCCCTTACAGAAGTGTAATAGAGCATGTTGCCCAAATGCAGGACCGCATTGCTGCAGTCCTACCCATAGTGAGGGAACACATGGAGAAAGCTCAAGAAGCACAAAGGAATACGTATAATAAGGGTGCTAGGGTCAGAATTTTTTTTCCAGGTGATAGGGTACTAGTTCTGGTTCCCACCGTGGAGAGTAAATTCCTTGCTAAATGGCATGGGCCATATGAGGTATTGGAAAGAGTGGGAGAAGTAAATTATAGGGTAAGGCAGCCAGGTAGGAGGAAACCTGAGCAAATTTACCATATAAACCTACTCAAGCCCTGGAAAGATAGAGAGGTCTTGTTAACCCTAGTACCCCCAGGTCCGTCAGAGAATCAAGAAACTGACCCAGAGGTTAGCATAGCTGAAACACTGTCCGTGCATCAGAAACGAGAGGTCCAGAGTTTAGTGAGAAGGAACAAAGAAATCTTCTCTACACAGCCAGGTAAAACTAACGTAATTAAACATGACATAGTCTCTGAACCGGGGGTCCGAGTTAACCTTAAACCGTACCGAATCCCAGAGGCCAAGAGAGAGGCTATAAGTTTAGAGGTTAAAAAAATGCTAAAACTAGGCGTAATTGAGGAATCCCAAAGTGGGTGGAACAGCCCTATAGTTTTAGTCCCAAAGCCAGACGGTACAACAAGGTTTTGTAATGACTACCGGAAACTAAACGCGGTGTCAAAATTTGATACTTATCCTATGCCCAGGGTGGATGAACTTGTAGAGAGACTGGGCAAAGCCCGATATCTCACAACCCTAGACCTAACAAAAGGGTACTGGCAGGTTCCCCTCACAGAAAGGGCAAAAGAAAAAACAGCCTTCTCAACCCCAGACGGCCTCTTTCAATATAAGGTGCTGCCTTTTGGCTTACATGGAGCTCCCGCCACATTCCAAAGAATGATGGATAAAATTTTAAAACCACATGTTCGGTACGCTGCCGCCTACCTGGATGATGTGGTAATCCATAGTGAAGATTGGCAGTCCCACCTTCCAAAGGTCCAAGCTGTGCTCGACGCAGTTCGGTCTGCTGGACTAACTGCTAACCCCGCTAAATGCACTATTGGTCTGGAGGAGGCCAAGTATCTGGGGTATTCTATTGGTAGAGGGTTACTCAAACCACAAACACTCAAAGTAGAGGCGATACAAAATTGGCCAAGGCCAGTCACAAAAAAACAAGTAAGGACCTTTTTGGGGTTAATTGGCTACTATAGGAGGTTTATTCCCAATTTTGCAACTAAGGCAACCCCACTAACCGACCTCACAAAAGCAAGAGGACCGCTAATGGTAAAGTGGTCCCCCGAAGCCGAACAGGCCTTTAGAAGCCTGAAAGAAGCTCTCTGTGCCCAACCAGTGTTGGTCACACCTGACTTCTCCAAAGAATTCGTAGTCCAAACCGACGCATCTGAGGTAGGGCTGGGGGCGGTACTCTCCCAGGAGTCTCAAGGGGAGGAGCACCCCATCCTTTATTTAAGTAGGAAACTAAATCCCCAGGAGAAAAATTACTCCATAGTCGAGAAAGAGTGTCTCGCAATAAAGTGGGCTGTAGAGACACTCAAGTATTATCTGTTGGGGAGAAAGTTCCGATTGGTCACAGATCATGCACCCCTTACCTGGATGTGTCAAAATAGGGAGAAGAACGCTAGGGTGACCAGGTGGTTCCTAAGCCTACAGCCCTTTAAATTTTCTGTGGAACACAGGTCGGGGCACAAACATGGCAATGCCGACGGGTTGTCAAGGATGCACTCCCTAATATCCATGGTCGCTCACACCTCGAGGTCTGAGCTGGGGGGGAGGATATGTGACAGAAACCAGGGGTTGGTAATAAACTCCATATACAGGGCTCCCAGGATACTGAACAGTTTCTGTCCTGTCTAAGCTGAACAGGGCAGCCTCGTGGTACAGGCACTCCATTCCACAGTTTGTCTGCTGCCTGTTTTCTGTCACCTGTCATGCTGATTAGAGTTCAGGTATATAAGACCTGTTTCCTGTTTCCTCTGAGCCCCGCCCAAGAGCCTGGAAGGCTGCTGAACTGCAGAGGGGTGAGAAAGCCTCTTTCCCAAATCGCTTCATTCATTCTGTTAGTTTGTCTAAAGACTGCAAAGGTACTTATTTTGTTGGTGGAAGTGGACAAGCCACTTCCAACTCTGAGTCAGGGACATCTAAGTTTAAGTTATCGCTCAGACGAGCAGCTTTTTGTTTGGCTTTGTTTTCTGTTTAAACTGTGGCAGTCTCAGTGCCTGGGACTGAATAAACCAGGCATAGCCTGTTTAAAGGAACAGTACGTGACGTCTCATCATTTAACCTACCCTAAAAGACCGTGTTCTAACAGTCCCGGACAGACGGCGGAGCCCCGGAGTAAGCCGTTTGTCACAATATATATATATATGTGTGTATATATGTATATGTGTATATATATGTATGTGTATATATATATGTGTATATTTGTATATGTGTATATATATGTATATGTGTATATATATGTGTATATATATATATATATATATATATATATATATATATATATATATATATATATGATACGAACCAATCCAAAGACCAGTAAAGAGACAGCAGACCGCACGGGGTTAATCCAAAAATCTATATTCACAACATGAAATACACGTAAGCCAACGTTTCGGTCCCACAGAGAGACCTTCCTCAGGGCCGTGCAACCCACAAGTGCAAGTGACCAAACATATATACCCTCACCCATAGTGCAATGCAAACAAAGGGAACCAATCACCAACATGCAATCAGACAAAATATGCAACATAGCTGTGCTCCGTGCCCCCTCCCCTATTACCTGATTATCCAAATGACTCATCATGACATGAGAGTAGGCACTTAAACTATTAGGAGAGAGACACCCTTAGACACTGGTCCCAGGGTCTACTGCCATTGCGGGGGATAGTCGCGCGCCGCGCTAGTGCAGTGGGCCAAAACATATTGACTGCCGAAGCGCCAGCAGGGCGAGTGCGCCGCGCATCACAGCTGTGAGCAGACGCCTCATTAACTCTCCCTGGCCACCAGGGACACCGGCAGCGCAAAACGCACATGCGCAGTCTGAAAAACCGCCTCGGTGCACAGTTACCCGCACACTGACAGTAATAATGGGCTAAACAGAATAGTAATACACAGATCGTTAAGGTGAACCACAGGGGGACAGATGGAGGTATAGAGCACAAGGAGCGCATAGCATCACCATAATATATAAGGACAAAGGAAGTGCAAAAGTGCAGAGGGAGTGATGCAACAGAGTATGAGTGACAAACATATAAAAGGCATAAAGCAAAATTCAATGAAAGCAGGGAGACAGCTACAAAAAGCAGCTAAGTGAAAGTTCCTCATTTAGGCCACCAGGTGTCATAGTTCTTAGTTCATAAATAAGCCTTGCTTCCTGTTTAAGTAAGGTCCTGCCCCTGTCACCCCCACGGGGGGGGACTGGAACCTGCAGAATAGGCATACAACGAAGTGTGGCCAGTGTGTGTCTTTTTTCTTTGAAATGTCTAGCCACAGGTAGACACTTCAGATCTATATCAGCGGCATCACTCAGTAGGGCTTTTCTGATGTTTGAACGGTGCATGGCCATACGTTCTTTCAGCATCCTAACAGTCTTCCCGATGTACAGCAATCCACAAGGACACTTAATAAAGTACACCACAAATTTTGACTCACAGTTCAGTGGTTGTTTGATTTTAATCGGTGCGCCACTATGCGGGTGATTGTAGCTAGGGCCCAGCTGCATATAGTTGCAGTTGGTACAGCCATGACAGCGGTGCGAACCAGGTTTTTTGGCTAACCAAGTGGTGGGTGTGGCATATTTGTCTATTGGGTCAGATCCAGTGACCATGTCGCCAATGTTTGGTCCCCGACGAAAGCAGAATAGAGGTGGCTCTCTGGCATATGCACCAATCCTCTCGTCATTCTCCAGGATGCGCCAATTGCCCCGAATGCAGCGCTTAATGCTGTTAGTAGCAGTACTGAATGTACTGACTATATTGAGCCTGTTGCTCACCGGTCTGCCTGACGAAGGTGTCAATAGTTCACCCCTATCAACCTGTCCAACCTTTTGCAAGGCAAAGTTGATGTCCTTGGCCGAATAGCCCCTCTCCCGGAAGCGTGCGGCCATTTGGGCCAAGGCCCTTTGTGATTCTTCTGGATCAGTGGTGATTCTTTTCACTCGGAGAAGCTGGGAGTATGGGAGACCCCTCTTAAGTGGTACAGGATGGTGGCTGGCTGCACAAAGAAGGGAGTTCTTGTCTGTACTCTTCCGGTATATTCTAGTAGCCAGCGTGCCTCCAATTTTGTACACTATGGTGTCTAAAAAAGCGATTTCCTGGTAGCTGTGGTTGAGGGTAAAACGGATTGAGGAGGGGATTTTGTTTAAATCAGAAACAAATGCCAGCAGCTCATCTTCACTGCCCGTCCACAGAATGAAGATGTCGTCAATATAGCGAAGGTATTTGACGATATGCCGTCCATGCGTGGTGTCAGTTAATATGTGCAACCGTTCATAGAAATCCATAAACAGATTAGCGTACGACGGTGCCATATTTGAGCCCATGGCAGTACCCGTAAGTTGCAAGTAGTAGTGTTTCTCAAATTTAAAGAAGTTCTTATGGAGGATGACCTCAATGAGCAACATGAGAAAGTCCACTGGTGGACCCTGTTCGACTCCCTGTTCTTCCAATTTTGTGCGTACTGCTTCTAGGCCCTCTGCATGGGGAATGTTGGTGTACAGGCTGGACACATCTAGCGTAGCAAGAATACATTCTGCTGTGTTAACGGAAAGATGACTGAGCTGCTCAATAAAGTCCGTGGTGTCCTTGATGTATGAACCCATTCCAGCCACCAGGGGCTGTAGATAGAAATCCACGAATTGCGAGAGGGGGTGGCACAGCGACCCACGGGCCGAGATGATGGGTCTGCCCGGTGGTGCGACTATAGATTTGTGTACTTTGGGTAGTGTGTATAATACTGGCATCACAGGGTGGTCCTTAGTCAGGAATTTGCTGGTTTCTTCTGTGATCCAGGCATTATTCAAGCCCAATCGGATGATGCCATCAATCTCCTTCTTGTAGGCTATCGTCGGATCCCCCGGGAGGCGTCTATAATGATGTACAACTGCAAGCTGTTGCTCAATCTCCAGCTTGTAGTATTGATAATTTAAAACCACAATCCCTCCACCCTTGTCTGCTGCTCTCACTATGATCCCCTTGTTCTCCCGTAGAATTTTCAGGGCAGCTCTCTCCTCTCTCGATATATTAAAAAAGCTGGTCTTATGATTCTTCAGAATTTTCCGTGTGTCTTTAGTCACCAAGTTCATAAATGCAGCTATGTTGGGGTTCAGTGAGTGCGGGTCAAAGGTGCTCCTGGTCTTAAATGGATTTGGGGTAATGTCTCCAGAAGAGTTAATATCAATATTCTTAGAGAAGAAATCCTTTAACTTCAATTGTCTGTGCAGTCTGTACTGTGCACCGAGGCGGTTTTTCAGATTGCGCATGTGCGTTTTGCGCTGCCGGCGTCCCTGGTGGCCAGGGAGAGTTAATGAGGCGTCTGCTCACAGCTGTGATGCGCGGCGCACTCGCCCTGCTGGCGCTCCGGCAGTCAATATGTTTTGGCCCACTGCACTAGCGCGGCGCGCGACTATCCCCCGCAATGGCAGTAGACCCTGGGACCAGTGTCTAAGGGTGTCTCTCTCCTAATAGTTTAAGTGCCTACTCTCATGTCATGATGAGTCATTTGGATAATCAGGTAATAGGGGAGGGGGCACGGAGCACAGCTATGTTGCATATTTTGTCTGATTGCATGTTGGTGATTGGTTCCCTTTGTTTGCATTGCACTATGGGTGAGGGTATATATGTTTGGTCACTTGCACTTGTGGGTTGCACGGCCCTGAGGAAGGTCTCTCTGTGGGACCGAAACGTTGGCTTACGTGTATTTCATGTTGTGAATATAGATTTTTGGATTAACCCCGTGCGGTCTGCTGTCTCTTTACTGGTCTTTGGATTGGTTCGTATCATACTTATTCTCTATGGGACTAGCATCTGCTATTACAACCTTTTCTACTACAGTGTGCTGACTGACCTTCATGTGTATATATATATATATATATATATATATATATATATATATATATATATATATATATATATATTGTGACATAGTCCAAAGATGTTAGGCAGCTTTCTGCCCCATTTTAAAGCAGAAAGTGCAGGAATAGTTACAAATGATCCGTTCCACAGCTTCCCATTAACTCAGGCAGCTGGATGGAAAATCCAGACCACAGATTACAATGGCTCTAGTTCTCCCTCACCTGCTCTTCTAATCACATGCACAGGTATTTAGAGCAGAGAGGTTTTGCATTTCTCTCTCTCTCTCCTTGGAGCCTGGGGGCTGGGGGTGTCGCTGCTCCCCTGCATCCAGTATCGGGGTTGACGGCCCCTCCACGTATCACAGTACCAGAGGATTTGCCTGGACTCCACGAACAGATAAGACAAAACAAATGGTTACTGCTGTTGCTAAAAGACTGTACTGTATCTTGTGACCTTAAATGAGAGAGCATTGTTTTAAGCTGGGGAACCAGTTTAGTTGGCCAGCAGCTGTTAGAGAGACTGATTCTGATGTGTAGTTAGATCCCTGAAAGGGATAGGATTTTGCTTATATGATTTTGGTTTTATTTCTTGAAATAACAGTGTGGGAAATATGGTAACACTGAAATATGTGAACTGCTGAATGAAAGTATCTGAGTACCTCTAACCTTCACATGTTAAAGCTGCAGTACCTTACTTGGATGAAAATAAAGCAGGCAGAAGCCTGAGTTAAGCAGCATAATACTTTGCATGATCCTGTTTGTTGTATAATTAACCCTAGAAGACTGTGTCGGGAAGAACCCAGACAGACGTCAGCACTACAAAAGAGGGGCGTTTGTCACATATGGTGGAGAATGCGGGCAGACACTAAAAAAAGTCTGTGGGTTTGCAAATAAATGCGGGGGTTTAAAATGGCCGCCGAGCTGAACTAAAGTACAGATGCTATGAGTGAAGTCTGTCCCACTGTGTATATCAGTTGTGCTTCTAGCATACACAGAGAATGTGCGAAGTGTGGATGCAATAGCACCCTGAACCCAAACAGAAAACCAAAATGTTTTGCTGAAAAAGAAGAAAAAAAAAAAATTGCATCTAGCAAGTGCTGTTTGTAAAGCTAATGCCTTTTGCTGAAGTGAGTGAATTTGCAGCTAGCAAGTGCTGTATGCAAGTTGCTGAAGTGAGTGAAATTGCAGCTAGCAAATTGTCCCTGCCGGGTTTCTAAAATGGCCGACGTGAAATGTTTGTTTTGTAATGTACATAATCATGAAAAACAGTGTCCCTTCAGGCCATACGATGATGATGATGACGACTCGTATGTGGCCCCTGGAGGAGAGTCGTACCCACAGATGAATTTAGTATGCTGGGCCTGTCATAAAGTAGGTCACATGGAAGATGTGTGCCCCAAAATTTTCAAAGACAAACAGCTGCAAAAGCAAGCAACGCCCTATGAGTGCAAGCAAGATGTGGAAGCTGATACCAGTGAGCGTGTGCCCAGTACCACTGATATCTCTGGAGCTAATAAAGCAAAAAGAAAGAAGAAGAAAAAGAAAACTGTTCCTCAAGTCACAGGGGAAGTGACCGAGCCACTTGAACCTGCGCTGTCAGGACATGCGTCAGAAAGGTGCCGAGATGTGCTGGAGACCGGAGTGACCGGCAGAATTGTCACGGGAACAGTGGCAAAGGAAAAGGAGGAGCAAAGGGAAGCTGAATCCTTGAACCAGGATAAAGAGGCTTTGGTTTCTGCACTCCAAGCTGCCCGCCATAATTATGAAGTCCTGTGGCAGGATTTGGTGAAGGAGCGAGAATGGAGCAAGAAGGAGCGAGAATGTTGGATGGAAGAGCGAGAATCGAACGCCGAATTACAGAGGTGTATACTTCCAGCTTTACAGGAGTACGAGGCTTTGAAGAAAACAGAGTCTCTCTTACGGAGTGAGCTGGAAGAGGTGACGACTAGGCTGGAAAAGGCCAACACTGTAATGGCTATCCTAAAACAGAAATACGGGAAGGCTCTACAAGAGGTTCACGCGCTCAGCACAGAGGTGCAAAACTCACGCCTGGAGGGCCACGGTCTGAACACAGAGCTGGGAATGTTGAAGCAAACCCATGAGATTGCCCTGAGTGAGTTAGAGACTGTAAAGCAAGAAAATGAGACTCTGAAATTGGAAAATTCAGATTTGACTGACCAAGCAGAAAAAGTAAAGAAACAGTTGACTCAGGAAAAATTAGAAGTGCAGGAAGCACTACAGAATGCATTGATGCACACTCAGAGCCAGCACCAGGAAGAAATGGACGCTCTGAGAACAGAATTGCGACATATATGCACAAAAGAGAATTCTCTCGTGGAGGAACTTAACGTTTTGAAAAAGGAGAAAAGCGTTAGAATAATTCAGAAGCACTGCAAAGCTCTTATCCAAGGAAGAAGGGAAAGAGAAAATTATCGGCGTAAACGCGCCGCAACTATCATCCTACAGGCTGCCTACAGAGGGATGAAAATTCGTCAGTTTAATCGCCGGAATAAAGCAGCCTGTGTACTTCAATCATTCTACCGTGCCCGCATGGTACGAAACAGGTTTCTCATTATGAAAGGAGCAACTATAAAGATCCAGTCTCTGACTAGGATGACACAGAACAGGATTCGCTATCAAACCCTGAGAAATGCGTCACTGGTTATACAGCGGTATTTCCGCCTTAATAAATGTAGGCCTCAGGAAAGAGAGGCCCAACACTACATGCCTGCCGGCTGCAAAGGTAAAATGCCACAGGGTACAGCCGGAGTTAGTGAGAACCCCATCAAGGTAATCAGTGCTTCATCTTCTAAGTACCATATAATTGCCCCAGAGGGGAAATCCCAAATCTCTGAGAGTGATGGTCTTGAGAAAATACATGGCAGTAAGAAGTACCATAAAGGTTCAAAGGTTGCAAAGCAAAAGCGACGAAGGTCAACGCGGGCCTTGAATTTTTCCGGATCTCGCCACTCTGGGCCACAATATAAAGACAAAGACTATCCGGCCCCAGAGTTCTGTCAGAGGCTAAAGAAACAGTCCAGTCATTTGCAGTTTGCAGCGGCCTATGAAATAAAGTCAGGAAATATAATGGACTGGAAGTCAAAGAAAAAAAAAATGTGTTTGGGGAATTGACCGATATTGTTTTGTTATTACACGTGTGGACTATGTCACGGACACTTAACTATGCAAATACGCTATTGTAGTTAAGGTATATTAGGCCTCTAGAATAAGCATTTTGTCAATGTTACAGTGTTATATTGGTTCTCTGTGTTGAAAATGTAGCTAAACTACAAATTAATATACAGGGTTGATGGCCCTTTCAGTTGGTAAATTATATAATGAGGTTCATATTCTAGAGTAGAACAACCCAGGGAGGTAATAGAAATTGTCTGGTTTTCTGCATATATTTAGCATATCCTGGGTTGTAAGAATGTGTGCTAGACACTTATTTTTCAAAATAGTTCCCTAATAGAGAGCAACAAAATATGTTTGCCAAGTATAGTCTCTTATGACGAAACCTATTGTCCATAATTGCCGTGGGAAAAGTTCATATTCGTGTCATGTGAATACTTAATGTTGTACTGAGGAGTTAGCTCAAGTATTTCAGGTAGGACGCTCACCCCAGTGAGGTCCATGGCCGCTCACCCCAGTAGGTGTGAGCTGGGGAGGGGGATATGTGACATAGTCCAAAGATGTTAGGCAGCTTTCTGCCCCATTTTAAATCAGAAAGTGCAGGAATAGGTACAAATGATCCGTTCCACAGCTTCCCATTAACTCAGGCAGCTGGATGGAAAATCCAGACCACAGATTACAATGGCTCTAGTTCTCCCTCACCTGCTCTTCTAATCACATGCACAGGTATTTAGAGCAGAGAGGTTTTGCATTTCTCTCTCTCTCTCCTTGGAGCCTGGGGGCTGGGGGTGTCGCTGCTCCCCTGCATCCAGTATCGGGGTTGACGGCCCCTCCACGTATCACAGTACCAGAGGATTTGCCTGGACTCCACGAACAGATAAGACAAAACAAATGGTTACTGCTGTTGCTAAAAGACTGTACTGTATCTTGTGACCTTAAATGAGAGAGCATTGTTTTAAGCTGGGGAACCAGTTTAGTTGGCCAGCAGCTGTTAGAGAGACTGATTCTGATGTGTAGTTAGATCCCTGAAAGGGATAGGATTTTGCTTATATGATTTTGGTTTTATTTCTTGAAATAACAGTGTGGGAAATATGGTAACACTGAAATATGTGAACTGCTGAATGAAAGTATCTGAGTACCTCTAACCTTCACATGTTAAAGCTGCAGTACCTTACTTGGATGAAAATAAAGCAGGCAGAAGCCTGAGTTAAGCAGTATAATACTTTGCATGATCCTGTTTGTTGTATAATTAACCCTAGAAGACTGTGTCGGGAAGAACCCAGACAGACGTCAGCACTACAAAAGAGGGGCGTTTGTCACAATATATATATATATATATATATAGATATAGCCAGGGTCCCCCCTTGCGCACTCGCCCCCTCCTTCTGGTATGCGAGCGCGCATTGTTAGTTGTTAGAGTGAGTTCCTGTTGCTGTGCTGCCTCTGTCAGTAAGAGGCACCTGGAGGTCTGCAACATTGTTGCGGTAGTCTGAGACAGAGCTGTGAGTCTGGCAGCACAAAGCAGACAGAGAAAAGCAGTTGGTGACTGGAGCTGCTAGGGGAAGGAGGTAGGGTGCAGGGGTCTGTGACTCTCTGCACTAGGCCAGCAAGTCCCCTAGGCCCCAGATAGCCCTGAGTCATCCCAGCTGAGTATTGTAGGGACAGGCCCTAGGTTAGGGACCCTGCCCCATTATATATTTGCTAGGAGTGTATCACGGCCATTGCTCGGATTGCTAAGAGGGAGCTGGACTATCTCCACGGAGGCCCAGCTAGCGTGACTGCGGCATGCTGGCAGCAGACAGACCCTAACTAAGGTAGAGACGGTGCGGAGCTGTACGGTGATATTATCCACGCTGGAATTCACCCCACGCGTAGGAGGATATCCCGGCGGATCCAACCCCAGTGATATAGCGGCACCCGTGGCTGGAGCCCGGGCAGGTAACCTACACCCTCATGTGCACCAACAAGGCCTATCAACAGACATAGTGACTGCGCAGTCACACACACATATTGGTACAGGTTCTGGGTGTGCGAGACATTGGGTTGGTGCACTGTACACGGGGTAGGATCACTCTGGGGAGGTGGTAGCTTCCGCCGTGGCGCCTAAAGTGTGGGCACCCGCCGTGGTGCAAGTTAGCGGTAACGTCCTCCGTGACGCCTATGTGTTGATGTTGTATTCATGCTATGCCGGTAGTAAAGGTATTAGTCATTATCAATTCCGTTGTATGTGGTTATTGAATGTCCTGCGAGGAACTACTCCCCCTCTGGTGGGAGCCATCGCAGGTGGAGGCGCTGCACCCATTTTAAGTAGTTATCCATAGTATTGTATTGCCCCAGGTTCCCCGTGGCGGAAGCTCGGCTCTCCTAGTTACAAACCAGGTACAGCACCACCCTGGTCCGTAGTCAGATACACCTGCCCACCTAGATCTCACTTAGGGTGGGGGTAGGAGGGCTACATTTGGAGGCGCTGCTGAGATTCAGACCTGGGGTGCCCGAACTCAGTGAAAATGTCGTTAGGTTACACGTTACCTTCCCGCCAAGAGGTGTACGCGTGGGCGGTAAAAAGGCAAGTCCCGCCCTCACAAACCCTTGCTGTAGGACAAGTTCCCGCCAATGCCTCATCCTATGAACTATGTTTAATCCTAATGCAGTATCCAGGCTTAGAAGATGCCAGAAACTTGGGTTGCCGCTCCGACCCAGACGGGTCATGGTACACCGTATTAATCACTGGGGGATGTGAATTGTCGCCAGAGCAAGGCCCATCCAACTTGTGGTTCCACGGGGCCCTCAGCTCAGGGTGTCCTGTTATATATCCTGAAATGCCGATAAAACTCGAACCCTGTAGCCCCATTACAGACTTGCTAGAGACTAGTATGTGCATGTCCCCGTCCCCACCCGAAAGTATATGCGGGGATGAGGACAGTGTATTATCCTGTGCTAATTGTCGCTCCAGCAGACGGAGCTCCAGTCCCAACCTCAGCCCCAGTAGAATGGGAGAAATCCAATTACTAGCCCAGGCCATCCAACAACTGGGTGGGCCCAAGCACGAATCCCTTTCCTCTCAACCATACCGCAAGTTAAAACTCTTTTCAGGGGTAAAACCTACCCCCACCGGTGAAGAGGCTTTTGATGTTTGGAAGGAATATGCTTCACAGGTACTGGAAGAGTGGACCTGTCCTGATGAGGTGAAAAGACAACGAATCATGGAGTGCCTGCGCCCGCCTGCGTCCACTACCATCAAGATGTATAAAGATCAGCATACTGAGGTTACCGCACACCAGATGATGAAGTCTCTTACCCGAGTATACGGTAAGGAAGATGATGTGAGTGAGTTATGGACTAAGTATTACAATCTCCGCCAGAAAGAGGGGGAAGACCTATCAGAGTTCATACAACGGATCCAATTGCTCTTGTGGGATCTACGTTCCCGCAAAGTCATCAAGGCCTCAGAAGTGAATGAGTATAGGCGCACTCAATTCCTGCGGGGAGCCATACCCACTCACCATATCGTAGTAATGATCAGATGCGCGCTACGGAAGGGGGACCCCCCTACTCTAGAAGACCTACTGGATGAGGTGAAGAGTCATGAGGCCTATACTAGGTTGCATATGCCCAAGAAGGCCAAAGACCCTCGCAAGGAGGAGACCAAGGAAGCAACATTGCCCAAAGCAAAGGGAAGCAAGAGCGGTAAGGATACGGCCACCCCGGAGGTGCCTGGGTCCGCTCCTAGGTCACCTGACAGTCCGGGTCCCCGCCCAGACTTCCTTTGCTTCAACTGTGGCGAGAAGGGCCATGTTGCAAGGAGCTGTTCGCACCCCAAGAGACCCACTAAGGCCCAGACCTACACCGTAACCGTGCGGAAGGCAATCTCGTCCTTATCAACCGTACCCGAGGATGTTGCCGAAGAGTTGGGGAGGCCTCCAATAGAGGAGACGCCCCAACCAGATGCTTACTGCCGAGTAGGGCACACCGCTGTAATAAGAGTCGTCGTGGAGGGGATCTACTCTTCAGCACTTCTGGACACTGGGTCACAAGTGACCATCATCTACCGTCCATTCTACGACCAGCACCTCAGCCATCTTCCTTTGCAGTCAGCCGAAAAGATGAAGTTGTGGGGACTGAGTAAAGATGATTACCCCATAGACGGAATAGTGGCGGTCAAGCTGGATATCTTGCAGTTGAACACTAACAAGTCACATCCCATGCTGGTGGAAGCCTTGGTCTGCCCGGAGGCTCGAGAACATCCCAGTGCCCCCATCATATTGGGCACGAATGCAGATATTGTGAGGTCGGTGATTCGCTCATTCCTGCAGGAAGCCGGCGAGCTACCATTGTCATCCCTGAAAATAGCCCCTGGCCTACGGGAAGAATGCTATAGAGTGGCATATGAAGAAGAGTATGGCGAAATCTTTAATCAAGAGCGAGGGTTATTGGAGATTCCACCAGGGGGAGTGAGGCATGTGACCGCGCTGATCAAGTACCCCAGTCGGCACGAAAACGACAGATACTTTTCGCTGGAGACTCTTCCCGAGTCTGAGAGTCATTGGGGATACCGAATGATACCTGAAGTACGGGATTGGCCATCTAATGTCCCCAGGAAGATTACCGTGTCTATCCAGAACATGTCTCTACATACCGTGCCGCTTGAAGTAGGACAAAGGCTGGGTAGAATTTATCCTGTGGATCCTGTGGACGACACAGTGACCGTTCACACTGCCCATGTGGGAGAAGAGCCCGAGGCACTACAATTCGACTTCGGAGAGTCTCCCCTGGAGGAAGAATGGAAGGAGAAGCTACGTGCTCAGTTGAGAGAGAGACGAGATGTGTTCTCTACTAGTGAAATGGACGTGGGATGCAGCAGAAACGCTCAACACACGATTCGTCTGAATGATGACACGCCATTTAGGGAAAGGTCTCGCCGTATAGCTCCCAGAGATGTGGAGGATGTGCGTGGTGTCCTGAACGAGATGGAAACGGCCGGTATAGTGACCGAATCTCGAAGTCCCTATGCCTCACCGATTGTGGTGGTACGAAAGAAAAATGGGTCTGTTCGATTGTGCGTGGACTACAGAACATTGAACAGACGTACTGTGCCTGACCAATACACGCTACCACGAATAGAGGAGATCCTCAGCGCACTGTCCGGAAGCCAGTGGTTTAGCGTGTTGGACCTTCGATCTGGGTATTACCAGGTTCCAATGAGCCCAGCTGATCAAGAGAAGACGGCGTTCGTCTGTCCTCTGGGATTTTATCAGTTCACCCGGATGCCCCAAGGTATCTGCGGTGCTCCAGCCACTTTCCAACGGCTTATGGAGAAGACGATTGGAGATATGTGTCCTCGTGAGTGTCTGGTATACCTAGACGACATAATTGTGTTCGGAACCACACTCAAAGAACATGAGACTAGACTGATGAAAGTGCTGGATCGCTTAGGGAAAGAAGGCCTGAAGCTCTCCTTGGATAAGTGCCGCTTCTGTCGAACATCGGTCACTTATGTGGGTCATATAGTGTCCGCAGATGGAGTGGCCACCGACCCGGCCAATGTGGAGGCGGTGGTGAATTGGCCAAGACCAGAGAATGTGATGGAGCTGAGGTCATTTCTCGGGTTCTGTGGATACTACAGACGGTTTGTGGACGGATACTCCAAGAAGGCGGCTGTGCTGAACAATCTGCTGAAGGTCTATCCAGAGGAACCCAAGCAGAAGAAGACCACCCCAAGGACCCCCTTTGGGGATCGGTGGACGTCCGCTTGTGAAGAAGCATTTAAGGGGCTGAAGAATAGTCTAACCGAGGCTCCCGTTTTAGCCTATGCTGACCCGGAGAAGCCTTACATTCTGCACGTGGATGCCAGCCTCCACGGACTGGGAGCCGTGCTACATCAGAAGTACCTCACTGGGCTTCGTCCTGTGGCATATGCAAGTAGAAGTTTGACTCCCAGTGAAAAGAACTATCCAGTTCACAAATTGGAGTTCCTCGCCCTCAAATGGGCCATATCTGACAAACTACATGACTACCTATATGGGGTCACCTTCGAGGTCCGAACAGACAACAATCCGCTGACCTATGTACAAACCACGGCCAAGTTAGATGCGACCGGTCATAGATGGTTGGCCACCCTCGCCAATTACCAGTTTTCTTTGAAATATAAGCCTGGACCTCTCAATATAGGGGCCGATGCTCTATCTAGGAGATCGGGACTGGGTGAGACCGCCGACGATGGCCCTTGGGAAGAAATTCCAGGACCAGGAATGAGAGCTATGTGTTCCACTGCTGCTATTGTAAACGATCGAGTGGCATTCTCCGAGCTACGAGTAGCGGATTCTTTAGGGTGTCGACCTCAAGCCCTTCCAGAAGCTTACTGCCACCCCGATGGCATGGGTCTAACCCAAGACGTTATCTTCACGGTGAAGGAACTGGTACTAGCACAGACACATGATCCTGCGGCTAAGGCTGTCCGAGAGGCTCTGCACAAAAATGACTCTTCACTGGTGAAACGTGCTCCTCCTGATGATGTGAGCCTCCTCATGAGAGAATGGGATACGTTTGAGATGGATAACGGCCTACTCTATAGGGTTGTTCAATTCCACAATCATCCTGACCGTCGACAACTATTTCTACCCCGGCGTATGCAAGGTCTCGTTTTAAGATCACTACATGATGATCATGGACATTTGGGGGTGGATAAGACCTTGGGTTTAGTGCGAGACCGGTTCTTCTGGCCTAGAATGCGGGAGTCAATTGAACAACATTGCAGGAAATGTCTACGGTGCATTCATAGGAAGACACTTCCCACCCGTGCTGGGCCATCTCAAAAGCTCCGGGCCTATGGATTTAGTTTGTATGGACTTTTTGTGCATAGAGCCCGATTCAAAGGGTATAGGAAATGTGCTAGTAGTGACAGATCACTACACTCGATACGCTCAAGCCTTTCCCACGAAGGACCAGAAGGCTACCACAGTGGCTAAAGTGCTGTGGGAGAAGTATTTTGTGCATTATGGTCTGCCCAGCAGGATGCACTCTGACCAGGGATGGGATTTTGAGAGCAAGCTGATCAAAGAGTTGCTAACACTGTTGAATATTCAAAAGTCAAGGACTACTCCCTACCATCCCGAGGGAGATGCGCTCCCTGAAAGATTTAATCGGACATTGCTGGACATGCTAGGCACTCTGAAAGATTTCCAAAAAGTAGAATGGAGTAAACATGTTGAGGCCTTGGTGCATGCCTACAATTGCACTAGGCACGAGTCCACAGGGTACACCCCATACTTCATGATGTTCGGGAGAGAAGCCAGACTGCCAATCGACATCCGCCTACGGGTATCTACCGATGGGGTACCCAACATGGCTCATTATCGATATGTGCAGAGACTCCAGGACAGTCTGCACCATGCCTATCAGTTAGCCGAAAGAGCCACCGCTAGACTGAATGCCAATAATAAAAGAAGGTACGACCACAAAGTACGCTATAGAGAGCTCCAACCGGGTGACGCAGTTCTCCTACGCAACTTAGGGATTCCCGGCAAGCACAAGTTAGCTGATCGCTGGAGAGAGGGGCCTTTTCAAGTAGAGTCCCAAATGCCGGGCCTCCCTGTTTATCGCATACGTGACGTGAATGGCAGGGTAAAAGTCTGGCACCGAAACCACTTGTTACCTATCCCACAACTGGGAGAAAGTGAACCCGAAACAGAAACAGTAATAAACGACAGTGAGCCTGAAGAGTCTACCGAGAATTCAGGGCACACAGATGAAACAATTCAAGATCCTTTGGAGGGAACATCCAACCGAGATTGGTGGGCACCTCCCAAAGGAGCAACGTGTAATGGGCCTGCTATGCAAGTACCTTCATCAGGATTATCACCAAGTAACCAACCGTTAGATCCTACCACTCCGAGTTTTGTGCCCCAAAGAGACAGTGTTCAGTTACAAAGAGACTTTCCCCAAACTGGTTCACCCTCTGCCAGAGAGTCTAGGCCTCAAGCCTATGATGGTCTATCCCAAGATGAAGAAATGGAGACTGAGACTCGCAGGAGCCAGCGAGTGAGACGCCCTCCCACTAGAGTGGCTTATGATTCATTAGGGGCACCTCACTATGAGTCTCAGCAGCAAGCTAAAGCCAAGCTAGCCTCAGTTATAAATATGTTTGTTGAACTGTACAATCTCGTTTAGAGTGATCGTTAAGTTGTATTTTAACACTGTATTTTTATTATATAATATTGTTATGCATGGGTTAGTTCAAGCGGGGACGTTGATGGTTTCACCAGGGGGAGGATGTAGCCAGGGTCCCCCCTTGCGCACTCGCCCCCTCCTTCTGGTATGCGAGCGCGCGTTGTTAGTTGTTAGAGTGAGTTCCTGTTGCTGTGCTGCCTCTGTCAGTAAGAGGCACCTGGAGGTCTGCAACATTGTTGCGGTAGTCTGAGGCAGAGCTGTGAGTCTGGCAGCACAAAGCAGACAGAGAAAAGCAGTTGGTGACTGGAGCTGCTAGGGGAAGGAGGTAGGGTGCAGGGGTCTGTGACTCTCTGCACTAGGCCAGCAAGTCCCCTAGGCCCCAGATAGCCCTGAGTCATCCCAGCTGAGTATTGTAGGGACAGGCCCTAGGTTAGGGACCCTGCCCCATTATATATTTGCTAGGAGTGTATCACGGCCATTGCTCGGATTGCTAAGAGGGAGCTGGACTATCTCCACGGAGGCCCAGCTAGCGTGACTGCGGCCTGCTGGCAGCAGTCAGACCCTAACTAAGGTAGAGACGGTGCGGAGCTGTACGGTGATATTATCCGCGCTGGAATTCACCCCACGCGTAGGAGGATATCCCGGCGGATCCAACCCCAGTGATATAGCGGCACCCGTGGCTGGAGCCCGGGCAGGTAACCTACACCCTCATGTGCACCAACAAGGCCTATCAACAGACATAGTGACTGCGCAGTCACACACACATATTGGTACCGGTTCTGGGTGTGCGAGACATTGGGTTGGTGCACTGGACACGGGGTATGATCACTCTGGGGAGGTGGTAGCATCCGCCGTGGCGCCTAAAGTGTGGGCACCCGCCGTGGTGCAAGTTAGCGGTAGCGTCCTCCGTGACGCCTATGTGTTGATGTTGTATTCATGCTATGCCGGTAGTAAAGGTATTAGACATTATCAATTCCGTTGTATGTGGTTATTGAAAGTCCTGCGAGGAACTACTCCCCCTCTGGTGGGAGCCATCGCAGGTGGAGGCGCTGCACCCATTGTAAGTAGTTATCCATAGTATTGTATTGCCCCAGGTTCCCCGTGGCGGAAGCTCGGCTCTCCTAGTTACAAACCAGGTACAGCACCACCCTGGTCCGTAGTCAGATACACCTGCCCACCTAGATCTCACTTAGGGTGGGGGTAGGAGGGCTACATATATATATATATATATATATATATATATATGTGTGTGTGTGTGTGCATATATATATATATATAGATGAACAGCCGGCACTCCAATGAAGCACAATTCTCCCCCCCCCCCCCTTTGTTAACAGTGTGACAGAAGGGAGTCTCCAAATCTGTTAAAAAGTATAAATTGGTTAAACAATAACATACTGGCCACTTGAAACTCGTCAGTGAAATCAGTTATTGATCAATGTAGGGAAAATGTGTCACATATGGTTTTCATACAGACTCATTAAGTCTGTAGAGACCCAGAGGCAGGGGATATTTACAGTATTATCAAATTGTAGTACCCAGGCTGTGTAGAAGAGAGCTGTTACAGTATGTCTCTCTCATGCTGTTACTTTTGCAGGTCATTTAGGAAGACAGAAAAACATATCACAGTTATTATCCATTATTGGCCTGGTATTTATAAGGAGGTTGGTACATTTTGCAGTTATTTTCCTGAATGTAAACTAGTGGCCCCAAAAGGACCACAAAAAACACTGGTTGTACCTATTCCATTGGTGAAGATGCCTTTTGAATGAATTGGAGTGGGTCAGGTACTGTACAGTAGGTCCTCCTGAGATAAAAACATCAACAGGGAATCAGTACAATTTAGTTATATTAGATTATGCTACTAGGTACCCTGAAGCTTCCTTTGGGTAATTCTTCTGAAGCAACAGTTTATTTAATTATTTTCATTGGTTGGTATAAGGAAAGAATAACAGATCAGGAATCCAATTTTTAGTCAAGGTTTATAAGGAAGGTCGGCATACTTCTAAATATACAGTCACTAAGAACTTCTGTTTATCATCCTCAAACAGATGGCCTGGTGAATCAATTCCGTTTCATCCTCAAAGAAATGTTAAATTAGTTTGTAAAAACAGAAAAACACGATTGGGATAAAATGCTAACCTATTCGCTTTTTTCATGTGGGAAGTACCCCTATCTTCTAAATAATTCTCCCCATATGAGTTATTATATGAGAGACAACATAGGGGAAAACTGGGAGCAGCAATCTCACTCAAAGGAAAATATTCTACAGTATGTGATGCAGTTGAGGGAGCAACCAGAGGTGGTGGGAAAATTTGCTCGTAAGACTTTATATAAGGCACAACAGTCACAAGCATATTATTGCAACTAAGGTGCAAGGTCTAAGGAATTTCAAACAGACAACAGAGTATTGTTTAGAGATGGGCAAATATTTTTTTTGCAAATTTGGATCTGCAGTGGATCGGTCGGTTCCTTTGGTCTGTGGATTTCAGCAAATCAATGTCAAAAAGGGCTATTCGTATTATAATTATTATCAATATTCTCTGCGGATTCCGCAACCCATGTATGGATTTGTAGAATCCAATCTGCGGATTCAGCAATCCATTGGCAGATTCTTAAGAATCCGCAAATGGATTACTAAATCCGCAGATTGGAGTCTACAAATCCATTAACAGTTTGTATCCAATGTGTATTGGGTTTTGGGTGTATTGGGTTTTGATGAATCCCACGGCTTGAAACCGCCCAAATTAGTTTGCGGAATGTACCCCGTAAAATCCTACGCAGCCTATTTGGAAAGTGGGATTTTTACCCAAACGTGAGGCAAAAGATAACACAAAAAGGGTAGTAAACATTATCAATCACATACAAACTACTAAGATACCTGCAACAATGATCTTGATACTGTAGATGCCAAATTAAGGAATTTCCCATTTGAGTGGACAAGTGATTCATTAAAATATCTAGGTATACACATCACACATAAAGTGGTAGATCTATTTCAGACTCACTATCTTCTGCTAGAAAATGCAGCAAATAAGGATTTAATAGCATGGAACTTACAGATAATGTTGTGGATATGACAGATCAATTGTATCAAGATTAACATCCTACATATTTCAGATGGTACCGATCCCAGTACCCAAGAGATTTCGTATATATCTTTGCAACATAAAATTAACAAATGTATATGGATATATAAATATAGGGTACATGGGAAGGCAGCACTTGTCATGCGAGAAAAAGACAGGGGGAAGTGACACACACAATTGGTTTAATTATTATTTATTCAATATGATTTTAATATAATGGAGGAATGTTAATAATAACAACAGAAAAATGCACTGTATTATGATTGTCAGCACAACTGTGCAAAAGGTTTATTTATTTTTATTTATAAAAATGTTTTACCAGGAAGTAATACATTGAGAGTTACCTCTTGTTTTCCAGTATGTCCTGGGCACAGAGTTATAAAAAATACATGTTCCCTAAAGTTGTGAAAAATAAAGCGTTTACAAAAAAAAAAAATCTAACTAACATCTGTAAACATAGTTCAGTTATAAAAATGTATTTCGGACTTAATACAAAAAATATAAATTATATTGGAATTCCCCTCAATGTGCCTTTTATTTCCCAGTCCAAAGGGGGTCAATGGGGATAATTAGAGAGGACTTTGTGGGTAAATTGGCACTACAGCTGCGACCCCCTTTATGCTAGTGCGGCCGTAGCGGCGTAACTCTGATAACCGTGGGTAGATGTGGTATATTTTCTTTTTTTCCGGAATATGTTCCGGTATTTTACGGTATTTTAGCGCTCGTATTATTAGCGCTGTCTGCAATACTGCAATACCGTCTAAAAACTCAGGTGGGCGTTCGAGATCTGTTGCCTTCAAAGTCTAATACTGTAGCAGTTCAACCTACTGTACGTCAGTACAGTCTGTGTGTGCGCGCGCAGTAATTGTAAATTTGCATATTTATACATACATGTACTGTATGTCTCATTTGAACATTGTTGAAACGCATAGGCGTGTACTGTAACAGTATCACATTTCGCGTATACAGCGCTCTTCCCTCGCTCGCCCCTGCACACACATGCTAATGTACTACACTGCAGTATTTCAACTTATTATCTACAGTACACCTCTCCCACACTATTCCTTTGAATGGATGGCTTCTGGCTTCAATCACATTCCTGTTATCACATTCCTGCGTATACAGGTATAACGTACAGTGCAGAGCCTGGTTTGATTTCTTCTTCTGTTTTGATTATTAATGCTCATAGGGGGGAAAAAAGTTCAAGACTGACAAATTTTTTTAAATTTTTTTTGTCGTAATTTTTTATTTTTATTTTCACGACATGTGCCTGCCTAAAACATCTTGATATTATGATATTCAATCGATGCTGTAGCTATAGACTGCGACACTGTGCTTTTGACTGCACATGCTTTACAGTATGTGATTTTTATTTATTTGGGGATCAAATCATTATGAAAATATTTATTTGAACTGTTCAAGGATATCCTTTACCTCCCTCCCCCCACCCCCCCCGCACATACACAAGGCTTGCTCAAGGATTTCAACCTCTTATCGACACCTCTCTCAGACCATTAATTAATTTTCCTATTGTTGGCTTTGAGTCACATCTCTGCGCCTGTGTGTAATCCTCTTTGGGAAGGGAGATAGTTGATGATTACTGCGCGTGCATGTATAACTTCACCATTCATTGTGAAGTTCAAGACTGACAAAAAAATATTTTTTTTGTCGTAATTTTTTATTTTTATTTTCTCGACATGTGCCTGCCTAAAACATCTTGATATTATGATATTCAATCGGTGCTATAGCTTTTGACTGCGACACTGTGCTTTTGACTGCACATGCTTTACAGTATATAATTTTTATTTATTTGGGGGTGTGGGGATCAAATCATTATGAAAATATTTCTTTGAACTGTTCAAGGATATCCTTAAGGCAGATTTAACCCCCCCCACCCCGCACACACACACACACACACACACACACACACACACACACACACACACACACACACACACACACACACACACACACACACACACACACACACACACACACACGGCTTACTCAAGGATTTCAACCTCTTATCGACACGTCTCTCGGACCATTCATTAATTTTCCTATTGTTGGCTTTGAGTCCCATTTCTGCTTCTGCGTGTAATCCTCTTTGGGAAGGGAGATAGTTGATGATTACTGCGCATGCCACTTCGACACCTATTGTTCACCATTCATATTACTCACCCATCCACCCCCCCAACCCTTTGGGACTTTGTTTTCGGTAACGCTTGTGATAATCCCTTCTCAAATTTGATATGTAAATCTGATTAGCACAGCACTGTGAAATTGAGAGTTAAAAAAAACATAATCTGATTCATTTTTTGATACAGTAAGATCTAAATTTTCCCATATGCAGCAAGAAACATATTAAGTATTAACTCTTTGCGGCCCAATTAATTTTCACTACACATGACACTCACTGCGCACATGACACTCACTGCGCACACAACACTCACTGCGCACACGACACTCACTGCGCACACGACACGCACATGACACGCGCTGCCTACACAACATGCGCTGCCCACACGACACTCACTGCGCACACGACACTCACTGCGCACATGACACTCACTGCGCACACAACCCTCGCTGTGCACCTGACCCCCGCTGCGCACACGACATGAGCTGCGCACATGAAATGCGCTGCGCAAATGACATGCGCTGCACACACTGCACACACTACACACACTACACTCACAGCACGCACTACACTTGCTGCGTGCATGACACTCGCTGCACGAACTACACTTGCTGCGCACACTACACTCAAGGTGCACACTACACTCACTGCGCACACTACACTCACTGTGCACACTACACTCACTGCACACACTACACTCACTGCACACACTACACACACTCACTGCACACACACTCACTGCACACACTCACTGCACACACTCATTGCACACACTCACTGCACACACTCACTGCACACACTCACTCACTGGACACACTCACTGCACACACAGCACACTGCACACACTCACTGCCCACACACACTGCACACACTTACTGCACACACTCACTGCACACACAGCACACTGAAACCACACACCACACACCACACACACCACACTCACAGACCCCTACCTCCCTCCCTCCCTACCTCTGGTGTCAGCTGCTGGGAGTCATCGTGGGGCTGTCTGCGGGGATCAGCGCAGAGCTGGAGGAGTGGTCGGATCGGCGCAGGGCTGGGGGAGTGGTCGGATCGGCGCAGGACTTTGGGAGTGGGCGGAGCAGTGCAGGGCTTTGGGGGTGGGCACATCGGCGCAGGGCTTTGGGAGTGGATGGATCGGCACAGGGGGGGGCAGAACGGCGCAGAGAATGGGGGCAGAATGGCACAGGGGGGGGAATAACGGTGCAGGGAGGGCGCAGGGGTTGGGCGCATTGGTGCATGGGCGGATCGGCGCCGGGAGGAGGCGCATCAGTGCGGTGCAAGGGGAATGCGGGGGATCTGCTGCAGGCGATCTGCTGCGGACGCCTCACTCCACACTCCACAGCTTTCAGCTTTCCTCCCTCCTCCCTCTTCCCTCCACCCGGTCCAACATTGGACCGGAATTGCAAAATATTAGTGTCGGATATTCCGACATTAGACCGGAAAGGGTTAAGGTACTAAAATGCCTAAAAACCCATCTGATTTGTTTAGGGAAAACTATCACCCTGTCTTTAATTCTCTGCAAAAAAAGATTTATCCTCCTGGAACAAATACCACATCACCATGATCAGGATGAATATTCTCCCTCAAATGTTATATATTTTTTCCAAACTCTCCCAATCTTGACCCCTCAAAAAAAGACTATAGGCCTGAGTCTAAAACTTCACATACAGTATGTTGAACTGACAACAAGAGTTAGGTCTTGATTTACCAATAGAGACATGACACTTGGGGGTCTATGCAGTAAGGAGCGAAAAAATGCATTAGCCAGGTTTTGAAATAGCCATGTTTTTGGCGTGTTAACCTCGCTGTATGCAGGAAGGGCCTGATCCCTAGCGAATGAGTGCGCCACCACCATTTGATATAATGGCAAGTAACCGGTGGCGAGACGGCTGCCTGGCGAGAAGCTGCCGAGAAGCCGTCCCCTGCCGAGATGTGCTTGCAGAAGAGAGAGATCCGTTGCTCTTTCGGCGCAAACATCGGCACATTAAAAATTATTTTTAAATACAATTGTATTCATATTGTACACGTGCAGGGGGTCTCCGGAGCTGAACCGCATTGGTTTCAGGTCCGGGGACCCCCTGCTTCCCGAGATACAGGCCCCTTCATGAGGTGCCGGTATCCCTATGCATTTAAATGTTCCGATCACGTGACCGCGGAATGTAAACAAAGCAGAGGGATACCGGCACCCCCTAAAGAGGCCTGTATCTCGGGGAGCAGGTGGTCCCCGGACCTAAAATCACAGCGGTTCAGCTCGGGAGACCCTCTGCACATCTACAGTATAAATAAAACACACATATCAATAAACACTCATTCCTTACCTTTGCGGCTATGTGCTATGGTAACGAAGCAGCATGAATGTATTTTTAATAATAGTGTACTGTGAGCAGGGGGTCCCCTGAGCTGAACCACATTGCTTTGTGGACCAGGGGCCCCCTGCTTCCCGAGTTACAGGTCCCGGTATGTGTCATCGGGTGGCAATGTCGCCGCCATCTTTATAGCATCCCATACGCGCCGTGCTCGCTATAAATATGGCGGCGACACTATAACCGATGCCCCAAACCAGGGCCTGTAACTCGGAAAACATAGGGTCTCTGAGACATAAATCAATGCGGTTCAGCTCAGGAGACCCCCTGCTTCCGCACAATATTAATAAAATACATAAATGCTGCTTCATTACCATAGCGGATAGCCGCTAAGGCAATGAAGGGGTTAAGGCAGAATAGCATGTTTATTGGGGGCATTTGCTCCCAATGAACATTGCAATAAACAACATACACACCCTGTGTATTTAAAATACATAAACACAAATCAATACAATAAATACATATTGCACTTATCCATGTCCGGCTGCCACAATGAAGGCCATCCTCATCTTCACCCTGCCCATGCCCCCTCCACTGCTGCAAAACTGAAACAAGAATAAAAACATCCAATTTAATGTCCCCTAACCCCTTAATCACCATAGCGGTTATTAACCACTACAGTCATTAAGTAGTTAACCCACCCTCACCCACCACTCGGGAGACCTACATACCCTCCCCCACTAACCCCCCACCCCGTGAGGCCTAACACTCTACAGTACACTACAATATACAGTACAATACAGTACAATATCAACTATGTCCCCTAACCAGGTAAGTAAGGGAAACTCCCTTAATTGTATGCTCTATAATTGTCCAGTACAGTCCTTCATTAAGGCATACTTTTGTTTAATGAACACTTGGCACAGGGTTTGCATCCTCCTTACTGCTGTAGAAATATTTCATGTATGGGGTTTATATTAACCACAGCATAATCGCCACACTACATGGGTTAAAGGGAGAGGGAGGGAAAGCCGTCTAACCAGTCTGGTGAGATTATAGCTCGACCCGGCGGTCCCACAGTGGGTGGGCTTTTTATACAACCTCCTTTGCTCCCTAAAAGATGATTCTGAAAAGACTCACTTCATTCTTCTTGCTGGGTATGGTTATCAGAGCGTGAGAACTACATCCCTACTCTGATTCGCTCTAGTAGACCATGTGACAGAGGCTTGGGGGAGAATGGATGTGACATAATTGAAAGCCTGTCACATGGTACTAGAGCCAATCAGAGTTGGTATGTAGTTCCCACGCTCTGATTGGCTACCGTACCATGTGAGGCCGGCCATGTTTGTTTTCATGACGTCATCTTAAAGGCAATTGAAGCACAGCCATTCTGATTGGCTGTGCTTTCATTGCCTTTAAATGACGTCATCAATTTTTTTTTGGTTCGGCCAAATCACATGTTTCTCACGGCCCAATCAGGACCGTGGGAAACATTTGAGCAAAATGTGACGTCATAGGCTATAAAAGCCTATGTCGCCTCATTTTGAAGCTGGTCGCGTAGGAGGGAACATCTCCCCTCCTAAGAAGAGAAGAAGGGCGTGGCGTAAGAAGACGGAAGAAGCCGGAGAAGACCCCAAAAGACCCCAAAGAAGAAAAGAAGACCCCAAGACAGACGGGAAGGATTACAAATAGAAGAAAAAGACACAGACGTGGATTTGTAATGGTTTTATTATTTTATGGTTTACCTGTGGATTGGTTCCTGTGCTTCCGGCTCGCCTGGATTACGGTGAGTGGGCATCTAATGATGAGTAAACAATAGAAAAGTTTATTATTTTAACTTTTACAGATTTATTTGATTTTTCATTCATGTCTTTTATTTTTTAAGTCCCATTTATTGCCCGTTAATGTATCTATGTATATACATACATTCACGGACACTGAATGGGTGTATTGTATATGAATTTTGTATGCAAATGCATTGTTTTTTATGCTGTATTATTGCCCCTGTATTTTATGTATATCTGTCTATATGGATAGACATACAGTACAGGGATAATAATTGATTGGTTTGCTAAGGTTTATGTTCTTTTCATGTATGGCTAATGTATTTATCTGCTTTATTTTGTAATTGTTGTGAATAATGTAATTTGTTTTTAGTTACAGGTTAATTTTATTGGCTTCTTTATGGTACTTAGATTAGAATGATGGTGGTTACTTTAAATTAGAATTGTTTTGGCAATGGTTTGGCTTTAGGAATTGAATAGGGAATAGTATAATTGATTTGTATTGCATTGTAATTGTTTGAGGAAATGGATTAATTGATTGATGCTAATTGTATTGATGTTGCTTAGTTTCTATTTGATTGTCATGATGTCCTTGCTGGTTAGGGGACATTGTTCATATTGTAATTTATTGTTACATATATTTTGCATAGTGTTACATGATGCACAATTTAATTGCATCATGTACACACTCAATGCAATTGTGTGACATTTCATAGACATTTGTGGAGCTGCATTTTTGTTGGTTTATATTTGCAATGGCTGCTGGATTTATTTAAACAGGCAACGTGTGATTTTAAGATTAAAAATTCATGTTTTGATTTATGCATGTTTTATGTGTTTAATAATGGGCAAATAATCTATTATCCATATCTGGATAATAGTTATTTGGCACATTATTGTACTGTAGGTGTTTTAGGGGGGGGGTGTATGTATTGAATGTATAGGTCAGGTTTATTTATTTTACATTCAGGGTTTGTTCCTTGGTTCTGAATGAGACCTCTGGAGACCACCTGCGGTATCCTCGGGTATCTCACGGGTATCAGGCTGCGTGGTCCACGGGTGACACCTGCGGGGAAGAACCGGTGGCCCCACATCTGTGGGGGCACCGCGGACCCATAGTCTGCGGGGAAGAACCGGTGGTTCCACATCTGTGGGGGCACCGTGGACCCATAGTGAGCACTCGTGAGTCCCCAGACCCCCGTGAGAACCACCCGAGGCCCTTCAGATACCTGTGGGTCTGACCCGGGGCTCCCAGACACCGCAGGCCTACAGTTGGGACCCAATTGTGGCCCACGGTGACCCGCGGAGATCACATGGGGGCCATGGTGCTTGGCGGGACCCACCAACAGGCCTCCAGAACCTGTATGAAACAAGTTGCTGGTACCCTGTAGGTCTGTCAGGTGACCCGCAAGGCTCGCCGGGGACTCGCGTGGGGCTGGGGTATGAACCCTGTATGTAAAATGATAAATCATGTATTTATGGGGGGGCACAGGGGGTGGGTAATGTATTTAATAAATAGAATAATGTTTATTGTGGGGCAGTGTATTGTTTTAATTGTGCTTACTGGGGGTTGGGGGAGGGGGTATTGGCCAAAGGGTATGTGGGTAGGACTCCCGGCTGGGTAGTGGGTGAGGGTGGTTAGACCTCACCGGGTGGGGGGTAAGTGGGGGAGGGTATGTAGGCCTCCCGAGTGGTGGGTGAGGGTGGGTTAACCCCTTAATGACTGTAGCGGTCATTAAGGGGTTAGGGGACTGTAGCGGTGATTAAGGGGTTATGGGACATTACATTGGATGTTTTTATTCTTGTTTCTGTTTTGCTGCAGCGGATGAGATGAGGATGGCCTTCATCGTGGCAGCCAGACATGCGTGAGTGCTATATGTATTTAATGTATTTATTGTTCTTCATGTATTTAAAATGGGCACATTCACTATTATCCATTTATGGATAATAGTAATTGTGCCCATTACTATACTGTATGTGCATATATGTGTATGTTAGGGGGTATAGGGGTTGTTGGGGTAATATATATATATATATTACCCACCAAAACCTTAATTATTGTGGTGATTACCTAGTCTATAGTCTCAAACCATCTTAGCCATTAAAACCAACCTCACACTGATGATACCCATCAAGGTTGAAACATGTCTGTGAGTGGGTTTAATGGCTTTGCATCTCATCCCAGCCTCTGTCTAAAAGCTGTGTTTAAAACAGCATGCATTGGCTTGAGGATTTGCTTGTGTAATACGAGCTTGAGACAAAAGGTGGCACTGAGTGCTTATTTGCATGTCATTTCCCAGAATCCCTTGCTGCAGTGGAAGCACTGTATGCTGGGCGATAATGGGGAAAGACAGGGTTGCAGACCTGTCTAAGACATGCAAATGAACATACAGTAATATTTACAGTTGCTTTATGCTTTACTGTGGATGGTTTTTGTCACTTTTTTTTACCCACCATAACCTTAATAATTGTGGTGATTACCTGGTCTATAGTCTCAATCCAGCTTAGCCATTACAACCAACATCACACTGATGATACCCATAAAGGTTGAAACATGTCTGTGAGTGGGTTTAATGGCTTTGCATCTCATCCCAGCCTCTGTCTAAAAGTTGTGTTTAAAACAGCATGCATTGGCTTGAGGATTTGCTAGTGTAATACAAGCTTGAGACAAAAGGTGGCACTGAGTGCTCATTTGCATGTCATTTCCCAGAATCCCTTGCTGCAGTGGAAGCGCTGAATGCTGGGCGATAATGGGGAAAGACAGGGTTGCAGACCTGTCTAAGACATGCAAATGAACATACAGTAATATTTACAGTTGCTTTATGCTTTACTGTGGAGGGTTTTTGTCACTTTTTTTACCCACCATAACCGTAATAATTGTGGTGATTACCTAGTCTATAGTCTCAAACCAGCTTAGCCATTACAACCAACCCCACACTGATGAGACCCATTAAGGTTGAAACAGCTGTGTAGCTGGGACTGTGCCCCCTTGGCCTTGTGGCATTGGCTCCTCTGAGTCTAAAGCCACTTGCTGCGATTAGGGGGGCACGCCATCCCGAGCATCCTAGGAAGGCGACAGAAGAAAGATGGCGACAGGCGTGCATCTCAAGAATACGGTTCGTTTTGAGATCGATGCAGAGGAAAGAGATCTTATTGGATTGAAGTTCATCGTCGAGGAGGTGCTGCGGAAAGCCGGTGTGGTTGCAGAAAAGGTGTTCTGCCTACAGGATTTCGCACGGCAGGGCATCTATGATGTGACACTTCATATGGAAGGAGAATGCCTGAATCTCTATGAGAAGGTTAAAAGGATGGCGGAAGACCCGAAAATGCGAGGAGTTAAAGTGATTCCGAGCTTCCAGATGGACGAGAAAGTGGTGACGATACATATGTACAACCCGTTCGTACCGAAAGAAGACCCGGTGATGTTCTTGAGGCGATACAGTACAAGTGTTAAAGGTGGAATTGAATTAAAGAACGCCTACGGGATCTACAACAGCAAGAGGAGATTTTGGATTAGGCTTAAACCTGACCCAGATGGAGTGGGGGGTGTGGCTCATCCACCTTCAACTTTCAGTATCGGAGGGAATCAGGGTTTTTTGAGTTATTTCGGCCAACCTACCTACTGCAGGAAGTGCTACCAGTACGGACATACTAAAGAACATTGTGAAAAAAATGGGGTAGTTTGCAGGAACTGTGGGAAAGAGGGACATTTTGCTGCGGATTGTGACATTCCTAAAAAGTGCGACCTGTGTGGTGAGTTTGGACACTTTGCACGAACATGCTCGAAAAAAAGTTATGCTCAGGTTGCTAAAATTGGGACAGAAATGGAGTGTACACAAGAGTCTGCTAATGAAGAGGGATTTCAGGAGATTACTGTAGTTGAGGAAACTTCAGGAGAAGAAATTGAAGAAACTTTGGCAGGTTCTACAAAAAAGAGGAAGATCTCTTCCTGGACTCCTTGGCCCAGAAACCGGAGGTGGGGGGAGGGGAGGAGACGGGAGCAGTCCATCAGAAAGATGCGGGGGAGGGGGAAATACGGTCATTGAGTGTGGTGGAACCTAGCTGGGTGGAAAGTATGGAGGTTCAAGATGCACAGAGGGTGAGGGAAGGTCCCCAAGATGTTTTGGAGGAGGAAATAGAAATAGGAAGAAAAAAAGCTCAAAAGCGTGAAAATCTGCGAAGGATAGAAACAAAGGAAGATAAGGATAGCCAGAGTAAAGTGGAGCCTAGAGAGGAAGGTGTATAGGGTAAAGTTGGGAAAGTATCAGGGAAAGTAACCCTAAAAGAGAAAATAGAACATTTTGAGGACGCAGTGGGAGATGTTCTATTTTGGGTGGGTATTTTTCGGAAGCAGCATGGGGGGAGTAGTGAGGGTCAGATAATAGAAAGATTAGAAAAAATTATGTACCAAAGAAAACAGCTGACAAAAGAGCAATATGAAGAACTAAAAAAGGAGCATGTGCAGTGGGTTAAAATAAAAGAGGCTAGGGGAGAGGTGAGGGAGAAGGAGAGTAGCGAGAGCAATAACTCGTCCTCACAAAAAAAAACAGATAAGCGTGGAGGGAACTAAAATACAGAGAAGTGTAAGCAGAGTAAGTGGTAGCGAAAGTGAAGAAAAGGCAGGTCAGAAAGGGATTGCACAGGCAAAAGAGGCAAATTCAGCGAGAGATAGAAAGGGAAGAAGCACCCAGGGAAAAGATGAAGTAGGGCTCACAAAGGAAGAGGTTTTGCACAAACGACTGGGGTGGAAATTTGGGCGGAAATATTGGGACGTAAAAGCTGTAAGGGACGCGTGTGAAACTGATGTGAGGAATGTATTCCAGTTAGAGAAAAGTAAGAGAGGTTTGGAACATATGGAGGAAGAATTAAAAAAATATGATCACAGTACTAGAGAGCGGAGAATGGCATTGAGTTTTAAGGTTTGGGTTGTAAGAATGAGATGAAAGAATCTTGAAGTAATGTTTTTTTCTTTTTTGCCTTTGTATTGGTTTTTTTCTCTCTCAGCAATATAAGAAATGTATTGTGATGTGTTCTGTTTATTACTTTCTGTAAAGTGATCCTTACTGATTGTTAATAATGTGAACGTTAATAAAAATTAAAAAAAAAAATCAAGGTTGAAACATGTCTGTGAGTGGGTTTAATGGCTTTGCATCTCATCCCAGCCTCTGTCTAAAAGCTTTGTTTAAAACAGCATGCATTGGCTTGAGGATTTGCTTGTGTAATACGAGCTTGAGACAAAAGGTGGCACTGAGTGATCATTTGCATGTCATTTCCCAGAATCCCTTGCTGCAGTGGAAGCGCTGTATGCTGGGCGATAATGGGGAAAGATAGGGTTGCAGACCTGTCTAAGACATGCAAATGAACATACAGTGTTAGGACCAATATGTCAGGCCAGAATCTGCACTCATGTTAAGCTTCCATTTTGTCTGGTCATAACTAGTTAAGATTCTGTAGTCAGCCTTTTGCTGAAATCTGGGGCCTCATGCAGAGAACAGCGCTAATAGCAATCTCGCCATTTTCCGGCGAAAATCGCGCTAAAAACAGCCGAAAATGGCGAGATTTGAAAAAAGCGCCTTTTTTTTTTTTCCTTTGAAATTCGCCGCGCGGCTGGAGAGTTTCTAATTTCTCCAGTTTTTTTTTCTGCCGTATGCAGAGAGCCGCGATCGCCATCTAGTGGCTGTTCGCGCCAAAAAAATGGCGCGATTTTCAACATTTTTCCTCTCCACCAAGCAGCTGGCGCTCCGCGGCCGGTGGAGGGAAAAAAAAAAAAAACGCGATTTTTTCCCCACTAGTTTCAACAGCGCTTATAGCGCTGGTTGAAACTCTCCTTATGCAGAAAGGCAGTTTTATGCCCTTTCTGCATATGGAGATAAAAACTCTCCAAAAAAGCTAAAATTTTTCCCCCTCTCCAATTCTAAAATTCGCTGCTCTCTGCATGAGGCCCATAATTCCTAAATGCACACAGTTTCTGCTAAATTACATTTCTTTTCTTCCTGCTAAGGATATTGCTAAGATACTTTTGTGTTGTCAATTTCCTGATGTTTTAGTTAGAATATAATAGAATGGTTCTCTGCAAGAAGCAAAATAGTGTAATATAGTTGCAAGACTCAAGGTCTCTTTTGATAACAGACAATGAATAAGCTATGTAGTCAGACATTGCTTGTATTGTAAAAGACACGTCCCAAAAGTCACGCCACTAATATGTCCTGCCCCTAAATCACGCCTCTAATCAAAGCTACGCCCAAGACACACCTAGGATACTAAAAAACAAAAATAAACTATGCGCTACTATCTAACTCCTACTTATAAATAAATAAAGTGCAGTGACTAAACCATAAATGTGCTGGATAAACCACAATACCAAGTGAATAAGTGATTATATAATAAATTATATCATAACCGTGTGGTTGATAAGGGCGTCTGCTGCTATAAACATTGGGGGTGGCTCAGCACCCCACACACTCTAAGAAATGGAAACAAAAAGAAAACAGCGCACAACGCCAAATAGTGAAGCAAGTAATAAAAATGTATTACAATATTTGAGGGGTATAAAATCTGCGTACATCAATTTGAAAAATCATAAGCATTTAGTGTGTATCACACTCAGTTACCACTCCATGGTTGTAGACAGGGGAATCTGGTACTCAGCTTTCTCTACAGGAGCCTCTGTGGTGATTGTGGGGCACAGGATCCCTCATACACTTTTCATCCAGCAGGATGTTGCTTTCAATGAAATTCCTTAACAGCAGTCTGGCTCCACTGCAGGTTCAGGTACTCAGTGGAACCGAGTCTCAAGCGGCAATATGCCTCTTCCAGGGGCTTTTTTCCTTTTACAGTCCTTCGTTTCTCCTATGGAGATATCACCGTTTAGTCAGCTGCTGCAGTAGCCGGGCAGTTCAGAGCCGGTGGAGAGGCTCAACAAACACTTCCGCAATTGCGTGCGCCTGCACAGCGTGCCACGATGCCGCTTAGTCACGTGATATGGCGGAGTGACGTCACAGTTCCCGTGGCAATGGTGAAGGAGCAGGAGAAAAGTCCTTTAGAGTCTCAAAAGCGGCGCATAAGCCGCTCATTCAGCGCAATAACTCAAAAAATATTGGATTAAATGCAGATCCAGGGGATAATAAAACAATGTGGTGGCATAGGTTACATACATCCAACGCGTTTCGTACATCTAAGTACTTCTTCAGGGACTTTTATTATCCCCTGGATCTGCATTTAATCCAATATTTTTTGAGTTATTGCGCTGACTGAGCGGCTTATGCGCCGCTTTTGAGACTCTAAGGGACTTTTCTCCTGCTCCTTCACCATTGCCACGGGAACTGTGACGTCACTCCGCCATATCACGTGACTAAGCGGCATCGTGGCACGCTGTGCAGGCGCACGCAATTGCGGAAGTGTTTGTTGAGCCTCTCCACCGGCTCTGAACTGCCCGGCTACTGCAGCAGCTGACTAAACAGTGATATCTCCATAGGAGAAACGAAGGACTGTAAAAGGAAAAAAGCCCCTGGAAGAGGCATATTGCCGCTTGAGACTCGGTTCCACTGAGTACCTGAACCTGCAGAGGAGCCAGACTGCTGTTAAGGAATTTCATTGAAAGCAACATCCTGCTGGATGAATAGTGTATGAGGGATCCTGTGCCCCACAATCACCACAGAGGCTCCTGTAGAGAAAGCTGAGTACCAGATTCCCCTGTCTACAACCATGGAGTGGTAACTGAGTGTGATACACACTAAATGCTTATGATTTTTCAAATTGATGTACGCAGATTTTTTACCCCTCAAATATTGTAATACATTTTTATTACTTGCTTCACTATTTGGCGTTGTGCGCTGTTTTCTTTTTGTTTCCACACCTAGGATACGCCTATGTTACACCTAGGATACGCCTATGTTACGCCTCTAACCAATATCTTCTTTTTTCTGTATAAAAGTCATTACCCTATGAGTAATAAATAGAGACAAAGGATTTGAAACATGGCGTGCGTTACATTTCATTTCGTTCGTCTTCCAGGCCTGATAAAGTTCATCAAAAATCGAAGATAACAGTGGCAGGGCGTGAAAACTTCTCAAGGGAAGTCTGCTGCAAACGGTGCAGATTGTGTCACAAGGCTTCAGTTTTCTTTGCAGAGAATAGGTTCCTTTTGGTTCTGAGGCCAGGGGAAGGAAATAACGGATTTTCCTTCAGTTTGGCTTCAGTTTTTCTCTGCAGAGAATAGGTTCCTCTCGGTTCTGAAGCATAGGCGAGGAAATTAGATTTTCCTTCAGTTTTGGTGTTAGAAGTGGGATATTCACAAAGGTGGTGAGTATATATGTAAATTTTTATATATGATGCTTCACCCCCTCTGGGAATTTAATAGACCTAAATTGTGACTGAAGAATTGGGATAGGCCCTTTTAAACAGAATTTTTGGTAGGAGTCCAGTAAATTCTGTGCACGACTGGACTGTTATCTCTGATCTAGCTGAACAACCATTGTATATTGTGTAAGTATAAATGTTGCAATTATTTGTCATAATTAAGCTGTTTTTCTATAAGCTACTAATGGTTTATGCTGGTCTCAGAAATCAATCACGAATAATAGCTCAGAATAATGGTGTCTGTTTTAATTGTGGTGGTTTTGGTCATTGGCAGAGAGTGTGCCACTATCAGTCAGAAGCAGGGAAGTGCTGCTTTGCCCGTGGGGGCTCAGAGTGAAAGTCTCTGTAAAAAAAAAAAAAAAAAAAAAAACACAGCTACCTTAAGTAAAAGAGTTTGTTTGTAACCATGATGAATTTTTTCCTGAATGATTTCTTGTGTGAAAGATACTGTGTGGTCATGCTGATTAACATGTGTGTACAAAAAATATGAATATTATTTGCTCATGATGAAATCTAAATTTTAAAAGGTTTTAAAAAGGTGTACACCGAATATAGAGAGAAATACCTCACAACAAAAGGGGAGTATATTCAGCTCTGTCCCTGGTTATATTTTGAAAGGTTTATTCGTCCTGGCCAGGCGGATACTTTTTAAACCGGACACATTTCTTTTCGTTTGTGGTATTTCTATCTTAATAAAAGGAGGGTCACAACCTCTCTCTTACAGTTTAAAGAATGCGAAGCATTCACATTAAAATTAACTAGCTCTGTGCTTAAGCAGTTTATTCATGAGAACAAGGTAATGTAGAACTGTTTTCTTTTCCGTAAAGCAGTAAGATAACACATTTCAATTTTATTTCTACAGGATTAAGATATATTTGGGTATGTTTTTGTTTAAAATGCTTGTAAGAGCTCACAAGCACTGTTTGAATTAATATATTGTATTATATATGTATATAAAGTCATTAATGTACATAGCGCTTCAAAAGGAGGGTGTCCGTGGTGTGAGCGGAGTGTGGTGATATCTGCCTTTAGCAGCATGGAGGTCAGTTATTTTAGCGAGAATTGTCTCCGTAAAATAAGCAGTACTAGACAGGTAGGGTAAAGCTTGCTGTTTTTTTAGTCATGGTATAACTGTTGCATGTTTGAAGATATTTTGTTTAGCTTAAGAGAGGGCATAGTTAAAACGGGATAGCATAAGATGTATTGATGAAAGTTTGCAGGAATATGAGATTTCTTTAAGAAGGCATTCAGAGGAATGAGTGAAAGAATGTTGCATGCTCTTGTAGGCATAGACTTGGTGTTTATAAGTAATTTGAAATATTCCCGTTATTTAATTTTTGAAAGACCATACAAAATGCAGTTTTAGGACAGCGTGGAAAGCTTCATATTTAACATTACACTAATGTTACAATCCCCTGCGTGAGGATTAATCCAGCAGTTAATATGAATAAGACAGCGAAACCCGTTATCTGTACTTTGAGGTTTCTGGCTGTTTTCCCAGAAAAAAAAAAAAAGGCGCTTTGAAAATAATTTTTTTCTTTTTAAAATCAGAGTGTCTTTTAAAGTTAATGCTGGCCGTGTGCTCAGCACTTTGCAAAGAGTTCAAAATTATTTGTCTATTTTAAAAGGAAATCTTTTGCTCAGGATTTGAGGATTTTTTCTTAAATTGTAAATGCCACATTTGTTAAAAGACCTACTGCAGGCTCTTTCTTTTAACACAAGCAGTAAATATTTTTATAGTCACTACACATACAAATCTATTTACCAGTTTATTTTTGCTATATATCAAAGCAACCTGTTTTCATAACTTTTTTGTATTTTTGTATTTTTGTTCACATATATAGATAATATATGAACGAAAGAGGGGAGATACATACATAGGTTATTGAAGGTCTCTCTGAAATCCCTATAGAGGGATTTGATATGAACTTGATATGTTGTAAATGATATACAATGCACTGCAGGTTCAGAATTTATTATACAGAGGCGGCACATTTTATTTGAGTGCGGCTAGCTCCGCAAGCCTGGGGATGCCCCGGCATGCTAGCCGCACTCCCTCGGCGTGCCGCGCATCATCGACGCGCGGTCACGCGTCATCGGGTGCCTGCGCCCCCTGCACGCGTGTCCAGGGCTCCCCGAGGGAGCCCTGGTGTCCCGTGATGTGGGGGACGGTGGCAGGGGGTTCCGGGGGACCCGGCGGACCCGGCGAGGGGAGGGAGAAAGCCCCGATCGGAGGGCGCTCCTCCGCGGCTTCGGCGCGCGCCAGGCACATCCCGGCGCGCGCCTGGTTACTGCTGCGGCCGAGACCGGGCAAATGCTCAAATAAACTCGGCCGCAGCAGTAGCAATGTTAACTCCAAGGGCTCTTGCAGTAATAAAGTAATAAAAAGTTGCTGACTATACTACTAACAGGGCTGACAGGCCCCTGGTAAATAATAATAATACCTTTGCAGATGTCACAGCAAAGCAGGTAGCAAGCCGTCCCTATGTTGAGGGATATATCATATCTGCCAAATTTATAATTTTGTAACCATTTATTTGTTTTTGGGTATGTCCTGGAAATAGAGTTAAAGGACAGGGGATATATAATTGCATAAGTGAACAGGGTATATATATATATATATATATATTATATACAAGGCATTTCACATTTTTAGCAGAATAGTTACAGTGGAGTGTTTGAGGTGAAAGCCAGGAGTGACTGTGGGTGTGGGATAATAGCCATGAGTGCAGGCTGTTGGGACGCTTGATTTGTGGGGCGAGTTTTAAGGTTAGTTAGTATTAAATGACTAAAAGGTTGACACCATTTGCATCAGAGAAAATGGCAGATGTCAGTTAGGTATGAATGAGAGTAAGTGTGTATTGGGAGAAGAGAGATTGATTTATAGTTTGAGACAGTGTTTTTGTCCCCATTTTTGAAGATTGGGAAAACTCTAGCAGTTTTCCAGGTCTTAGGGATATGGCCTGCAGACAGGATAGAGTTGATTATGGAAGCAATTGGTTTGGCACAGGCTGAGGTACCAAGTTTTAGGAACTTGGATTGTAGCAAAGTCAAGTCCATATTGGTTGCTTAGTTTAAAATTTGAGGAGCGTTAATAGGGAATATCTCTGTTTAATATTGTGGATGCTGATAATAGTAGTACCATATTAATACAAGAATTTATTTCTAGGTATAAATTCTCTCCCTATGAGACACTTATGGGATGAGTTATGGCCATCAGTAGTTCAAAGTAACGAATTAAGGACCATGTTATTGGTAATAAAACAATTAATGAGTATTGCATGCAACTACAGTAATATATATTTTTGAGTCTTTCTAGGCACAGGTTAAAGCTGAAAGTGCACCTACGCAAGACGGGTTAATGGTCAAGCATTTTCTACGCAAGCACGCTCTTCATCCCAGATGAAAAGGCCATTTAAATGCTACTTATCACCAGCATTGCAGTAAAAATTTCTTATCATCATGGATACACATCACGCACGTCAAAATAGTGCCAGTCTAAGCACAAACAGCTAATAAAGTCAAAGACATAGCACCTGCAAATAAGTGTTTTGATGGACACAATACTCTCCGACCACTAATCATCAAGGGAAAAAGATTATAGGCAAAAATGTCCAGGCCTCAACACACGAACTTTGACCTTTTTATTTTTACAGGTTTTTGTTATTTTTCAGTTGCAAATGTATGCTCTATTATGTTTGTGTAAGTGGCGTCCCATAAGGATGACAAAATAGTATAAGGTATTATTTGTTTAACTTTGTTTATTTTGTTTGGATTTATAGGTTAATAGAATCTCCCTGAAGAATTATATCCCGGTGGGAGAATGCTTTATCAATCAAACACATGGTTATGTTAATTGCTCACAGGTAGAGTTAGAAACAAAAGAGAGACACCCAATACACAAGTGCTAAAAAGTAGTCTATGGGAAGAAAAAGTTTCAGGGAATTTATTCCCAAATGTAGGAGTTGGGTTACTGCATGACAGGTTTACAGGGATATCCTAAATCATACAACCACAGACATTTACTCAGTTAACCAAGAATAGGTTTAGTTTAAATTAATGGCTCCGCAGAATAAAATAGCTCTAGACTATATTTTGGCCTCAAAAGGAGGGGCATGTATGCGCCCTAGTTAAAGCGCAATGTTGTGTATTTATACAGGATTTAGGGACCATGGGGACTTGGTGGTTGGATTGATTTGCTTTGAGCGAAGCTAGCGAATGTTTTTGTATGTGTGTGTTTGTCCTACTCATTGCTCTCTATGTATTAAGTACAGCAAAACTCTGATCCAGAAGTGCGTTGCAACCCCCACCGACGCTATGCCTCTCTGCGGTGATGATGTCGCCAGTACCCCAGAAGAAGAGACCGAAGAAGAAATCAACTGGGCTTATATAATGGCCGGAAAAGAAAGGAATGAAGTTATGCACAACTTGGACATCTTGGTCCATCAGGACTATGAAATGGTTAACTGTTCTGTTCTTTAAATAGACTGTCTCTTAAGGATATGGGGGGACTGAGAAGACTGGATATGAGGAAGGTGGGAGTTCACAAAGGGACGTAAGTCAACCACAAGGAAAGGATCACAAGTCAGCCATTTTGACCATAGCATACATCTTGGTCCGTTTTGCCATTCTGAGTAAATGCAGTATGAAAGATGTGTGCAAGAAGAATGTTTGTGCAGTCGCTCTTAGCAGAAATTAGCCCCCACCAATTCTCACAAATAGCTGACCCTTAGATTATGTGACATATTGAGATGTAAGCCATTTTCTAATCTATAGAAATATTTAATGATAAATAAATATATATATATATATATATATATATATATATATATATATATATATATATATATATATATATATTGGTTGTGTTGCATGTGGGCCACTGAGATTGTACCCTGCAATCACACTGCCCCTTGTTATCTGGGTTTCATTCTTCCCACTTTCTATGTATCTGACACGTTACCCCAAGGGAAGCTGAGAAATCAAAAAGATCTGACCAGGACCATTAGTTCAACCCGCATTGCAGCTGGGGTTTCTATACCTAGTTTAGGTGTTCTGGATCTCTATTCTAAATTAAGTGATGCTATTATCCGTCTGACTAATGAACAAGAGCAGATCCGAACAGTATTAATACAGAATAGAATGGCTCTTGATTATCTGCTAGCCTCACAAGGAGGTGTTTGTAAACTTGTAGGACAGAAGTGCTGTGCCTATATTGAAGATGAGTCTGGCGCTTTTCATAAAGATATGGATAAGTTACAGGAAATTCAGGCAAGGATGCGTAAAGAATCCTCAGGCCTTAGCTTAAATTGGATGTCATGACTCAATAGTTGGATCGGAGAATTGGGTATGAAAATTCTCTCTGGTTTTATTGTAGTGATTAGTATAATCGCAGCAATTTTTGTTATTTTTCACTGTGCTAAGTGTGCAATGCTTTCATTTGTCTCAAGGAAACCTGCAGTTTCATCTCACGCCATGTATGCAACTAATAATTCATATGTGGCCATGAACAGAGTCTATGATACTATTGGTCCCCATAAGGCCATAGTCATAGAGAAGCGTTCCTAGTAAGGGTATTTGTTCTTTTAGAGAACAAAAAGGAGGGGATTGTTAGGACCAATATGTCAGGCCAGAATCTACACTCATGTTAAGCTTCCATTTTGTCTGGTAATAACTAGTTAAGATTCTGTAGTCAGCCTTTTGCTGAAATATAATTCCTAAATGCACACAGTTTCTGCTAAATTACATTTCTTTTCTTCCTGCTAAGGATATTGCTAAGATACTTTTGTGTTGTCAATTTCCTGATGTTTTAGTTAGAATATAATAGAATGGTTCTCTGCAAGAAGCAAAATAGTGTAATATAGTTGCTAAAGACTCAAGGTCTCTTTTGATAACAGACAATGAATAAGCTATGTAGTCAGACATTGCTTGTATTGTAAAAGACACATCCCAAAAGTCACGCCACTAATATGTCCTGCCCCTAAATCACGCCTCTAATCAAAGCTACGCCCAAGACACACCTAGGATACGCCTATGTTACACCTAGGATACACCAATGTTACGCCTCTAAGCAATATCTTATTTTTTCTGTATAAAAGTCATTACCCTATGAGTAATAAATAGAGACAAAGGATTTGAAACCTGGCGTGCGTTACGTTTCATTTCGTTCGTCTTCCAGGCCTGATAAAGTTCATCAAAAATCAAAGATAACAGTGGCAGGGCGTGAAAACTTCTCCGGGGAAGTCTGCTGCAAATGGTGCAGATTGTGTCCAGTCACAAAGCTTCAGTTTTCTTTGCAGAGAATAGGTTCCTTTTGGTTCTGAGGCCAGGGGAAGGAAATAACGGATTTTCCTTCAGTTTGGCTTCAGTTTTTCTCTGCAGGGAATAGGTTCCTCTCAGTTCTGAAGCATAGGCGAGGAAATTAGATTTTCCTTCATACAGTAATATTTACAGTTGCTTTATGCTATACTGTGGAGGGTTTTGTCACTTTTTTACCCACCATAACCTTAATAATTGTGATATATATATATATATATATATATATATATATACATGTAGAGGTATCAGTACCGTGTTAGCCGAGCTTCAATAATCAAAAAATAAATAGATGATACCGTTCTGTGGCTAACGAAATGCTTTTATTTGTGCGAGCTTTCGAGATACACTGATCTCTTCTTCCGGCGATGTTACAGTACAATGAATGAAGCAAGGATTACTTAAAAACAGTGTCTCTTGGAATGTTATCTGTGCTGGTCCTTCCCCAGGGGGAAGGACCAGCACAGATAACATTCCAAGAGACACTGTTTTTAAGTAATCCTTGCTTCATTCATTGTAACATCGCCGGAAGAAGAGATCAGTGTATCTCGAAAGCTCGCACAAATAAAAGCATTTCGTTAGCCACAGAACGGTATCATCTATTTATTTTTTGATTATTTATAATTATATATATATATATAATATATATTTATTTAGTGTTGGGCTGTTGTGTGTGTTTTCTTTGTATTGTTTGTAGCGGGGGTGGGTGAAGGGGGTATTTGGCCCCAACGGTGGTTTGTTTACGGCTTGCGGGTGGGTAGCGGGAGGGCTTAACCCCTTCATGACCATTGCAGTATTAACGGCTACGGTCGTGAAGGGGTTAAGTGCACCCGCACCCCCCCCGCAAGCCTTAAACAAACAACAAGGGCCAAATACCCCCTTCACCCACCCCCGCTACCCTCAATAAACCTGGCACGGTGGCTTAACTCCCTCATTGCCTTAGTGGTTAGCCGCTAAGATAATGAAGTGGGCTTTAAAAGCATTTTTCCTGCCTCGGATGCATGCCAGGTGGCTCCGGTGCTGGTATTAATGGTATCAGCTCCGGAGACCCCCGACATCAATCACAGCTAGGAAAAAGGCCTGAATCTTTTCTAAGTGCCGATCCGCCACTCATCCGCAGCCTCTCACCATCAACTTGCCAACTTTTTGTGGCGTGCTGGATTCGGCAAAAAAACGCCATTCTAGAGTGGCGAATAGCGGCGCATAGCTACTCACCACCACTAGAATTGAGCGTGGCGGAAAAAATGCCTAGTTGAGGCGAAAAGTGCCTTTTCGCCTCGCCGATGGCAGATAAAATTAACCGCCAAACACATTGGCGGTTTTTTGCTTCTCGCCATTTTTACGCCCCTTACTTAATAGGGGTAGGCATTTTTGGCGTGAAACGGGCGAGAAGTACCTTTCCGCCGCTTACTGCATGACCCCCTAAATCTCTGTTAAGATGTCCAATCTAGCCATTTGTACAATTATTAAGGAACATGGATATACTGGTGGATGTTGTTCAGGTTGTACCTGTGAGATTACATGAAAGATTTCATGAGGTTTCCAACACCTGTTGGAGGGGACATGAATAAGTTGGCAGCACGTTACGTATTTGGTGGAAGTGTCCAGTCATTTTTCAGACTGGGGCCTCATATATTAACGATCACTTATGATATCTTGAAAGTAAAAATTCCGCAAAGACTCCTGTATGGTACATTTAAATATGGATATTCCTCACATTATGAAGAATGCCAAATTATTATTTTCTCATGTTCTTACAGATACCAAATGTTCCATAGCAAGCCATTTGAAACAGTTGAGCCCCCGACTAATAAATAGGATTAACAGCATCTTAATGGAAAAGCTATCTAGTATTCTTGTGGGTTCACAGGAAAGTTTTTGTTGTATCTCCCCTTTTACAATTAAAATTAAAATTGACTTGTTGGATCTCATTGGAAAATGTTGGATCTTTTGTTGAAACTTGTTGGATCTTGTTGGAAAATATTGAATATTTTCTCTGGATTGTTTAACTGGATGCAATTAATTTACTGCTATAATTGTACCAATGTACCCCACCCACTTCCAATTTCTCTTTTTTTCTGTATCCCATTTCCATTTCTTTTAAACTGCTCTGGAAAAACTTATCAATTAAATAAAAAGTATCTGAAGAAAAAGTGTATTGTTTTTCAGGAAGGAAAAGTCTTAGTTTTTTAATGCCCCTTGTCTTAAGTATGCAACCAGTAGAGAGTTAGCAATGTAATCAATGATTGCACCTCACTGTACAGGAGAAGACAAATTGCAAGACTTATTAAAGCAATATGATGTGAATCTTGCCCTAGGGTGACAAATACATGGACATCAGAAAGAAATGAAGGAATTTCAGTGTGACTGTGTCATCAACATTATATAGGATCAATGATGAAATGGTGCAGTATACAGTACATAATCAATTGGAGATGGGAAATATATATATATATATATATACAGAAATGGGGGCAGCTGGCACTCCAAATACAAAAAAAGAGTATGAGGTGCTTGTCCTATACAAATAAATACACAAAGCAGTCAACCCTCGCAAGAGCAGACAAAGGACAGCACTCAAGGTAAGTGAAAAACTTGTATTAATAGTGAATAACCAGCACAAACATGACCAACGTTTCGGTCCCCGTAGGACCATCCTCAGGGTGGTGCATATATATATATATATATATATTATAATCCTAGTTTTCCCCTTCTTACCTTGTATAGTTTTAAAATAACTGATGAAAAAAGAACAATGTTCTGTTGATCAGTGCTACTAATTTATGGTTATAAAGTGTCAGTATAAGAACTGCTGATGTAATAAACTTGCTTGAAGAAAGGATTCTAATGGCATCATGAGATCTGTACATATTCACAGATAAGTGCTCAGAACAATCCACTACTTGTAAGCCAAGGTGTCATTTTTTCATTTAATTGATTTTAACATAGCCCTAATATTGTAGCCCCTCCATTGCTGCTGTGCTCCGTTTTTTCTCTTTTTTTTTTTCTCTTTTACCGGATTACCTAGTTTTAAAATAAATATTATTGTCATTTGTTTTGTTTTTTTAAATGTAAGAAAAGTATCAATATCATTTATTTAATTACTCATATATTAATAGTTACCTTAAATTACATGCCTTACACTTTATGCATGTTTCTTAGGAAGTTACCTTTAAAATAAAGTGCACAACATAACATTTTATATGTTGTTTAATTCTTTTGACTGTCTAAAACAAATGATAAAAAGCTGCAAACAAATTGTCTAGGCTAGTTATACAATTATTCAAGCACATGACATATTTTGGAATTTATAATATTAGGACACACCGTTAGAACTTGCATGACAGAACAGTTTTCCTATAATCTGTAAAACTGTTTTTGTATATTGTACTATGCTTATGTGTTACTATTATGAAATGTAAGAAATCAGAGACTATCCAATACATTTCTGCATAAGATAACTCACAAACAAATGTGCATACCTATCATGGTATTACAGCCCACTTATTGTTGACATTCTCTAGGAGGTCACACACAAAACCTTTGCTAATTAAAAGTGTGATTTCTTTATTCATTACAACAAAGTTCATTCTTCAATTAATCTAAATCTTAATGGATATTGCTAGCAGACTATCACAGATTGCTTTTCAGACCAGCAGCATCATAATGAATCATGGATACAGCCTATTATTTATTTCTGAAAAAAAAAAAAAGCAATTTCTGTGATCAGTTAGACATTCAAAAATGAGCAACATCTCTGACTAATAGACATGATGTCTCATGGATTTCCTGGGGCAAAACAATAGCACCAGTTTTAGCTAGCATAAAAACTCTCTTATTTGTATTTGGTTATCTTCCTTTAATAAATTATGCATAATTTATTGCACTGCTGTAGGTTTTGCCCTGATTTTGGAGGCACACGGCTTTATGGATCCTGTACAAAAGCTAAAAACAGACAAACAGTATGTTCCAGAACTTCAGCAAATGATTAGAACTGCTATTTTTGCAGCACTATTCACTAAGGGATTTTCCATAATTGTTTATACAGTACATGATGTTGTGTTCTGTGCCCTCTCGCATCAGTTGCTTTTAATAAAATGTAAATAAACTAGAGGGGGTGTGTTTTATGCAAACTTGGTAGCCCTGATGAACAATTAACAATGTCTATTGGTTGTATATTTAAAACAAGGGGGTCTATGTATTAAGATAGTTGTCGGGGTGTGGTCTGGAGCCTGATCAAGATGGATGTGTTATTCTCCGGCTCCCTGAGTACAGAACCTCAATTTGATGCAATCCTTGCCCAGATAAAGCCAATTATATTAATAAAACATCAAACGGATTACCAGCGAAACAGGGATCATTTAAAAACCAAAAACATACAAAACCCAATCAGTAATCCAGTATATTGACTTGGGGCCTTCTGTAGTTGGTGGGGCCACGCTCCTTTAATCAAGGCTTTGGAGGCCCGAACTTGATTTTAGGCCATTTGACCACCTGCCCTGATAGAACCAACCAGACGGAGCAACACGAAGAGAGATATAAAAGAAAAAAGATAAAATGAAAAGATAATAAAAAAGCGAGAGAAAAGAAAAGTAAATTACAAACGGCCACAGGGTATTTCCTTCACCTCAGCCAGAATAAGCATCAGGGTCTCTCAGAATGGCCTAATTCAGATTAATAAAATCCTGCAGCTCAACTAATTGGGACGGAGCTGCAACATATAACCAAAAACACCCACAATCATAAGCGGTGGGTGCAGCGGAGGGCCTCCCCCTCCAACAAACTTTATAAACTTTGAGATACTCACAGGAGGCGTGGAAATAACCACCTTTTCACCGGAAGTCTGCAGAGGTTGACCCGGAGCGGGTAGATCTGGTGGCAGTGAGTCAGGTGTGTCACACAACAGAGCCCGATATTTTCTAGCCAACCTTTCAGATTACTCTGGGGACCTGAGGTGCCGGAAGCGATGGTGGGCCAGCTGGAGTTGCAGCCATTTTCTCCCAAAGGCGGAGGCACCGTGGAGTGATTGGACCGCAGGATCGAGCAGCCTAAGCGATGAGGTTTGCTCCCCCTTGCAGGTACAGGCCCGTCACGTGGAGTAAGGGGATTCCCCCTTGGACAATCGGTGCTGCCGGCCACAGATACAACTGGAGTGGAAGCTCCAGCCCCCACCAAAAAAGGGCTGCCAGGGGTCTGTGAGGACGAGGAGTTAGGCGGCCGTGAGAGAGATGGAGCGGCACCTGGGGGTGTTTGCCCTCAGCAGGAGTAGCCGAACGGTGAGGAGGTCATCTCAGTTCTGGCGCAGCAACAATCAGGGCGTCAGACCATCAGGTGATTGGCCACAAAATGGCCGCCATCGCCCGGTAGAGGGGCAAGAGAGGTCTGCAAGGGATCGGAAGCCAGATGGCTGCCATACCCCGAGGAGCTGCTGGACCGGGCTGACACTCTCCTGTTCTGGTGCTCGGAGCCAACAGTGTGCTGGGAAGTGAGCAAGGAGGTGGGTCAGGCTAGTGAGGGCAGCTGGGGGAATAATCTAGAGATAGTGAACAAAATTGGGGATTCCTTGAGGGACTATTTCATTAATAATGTGGGAAGTGTGGAATCCGAGACTTTGTTGTGGGAGACACATACTGTAAGTCTCATATTAGAGGAACATGCATGGCAATTGCGACCCATAAGAAAAGAGAAAAGTTAAGAGCCATAAAGGAGTTAAGAGAAGGGATCACAGAGTTAGAAAAGGCCCACAAGACATATCCCCAAAAAAGATATTGAAAAACTAACGTTATGGAGGGAAGAGCTTAGGATAATACTGATGGAAGAAGTAGAGAAGGCTTTAAGATGGACAAAGCAACTTTTCTATGAAAAAGGTAACAAAGCCGATAAACTATTAGCGAACAAATTAAAGAGTCTAAAAGCAAAATCAGGGGTCTATGAAATAAGGACAGAAAAAGGAGGGTAACCCATGACCCAGAGGAAATTGCAGGCACCTTTACAAAATTCTTTACAGATCTGTATAATCTGAAGCCGAAACCGGTCCAAAACGAAGCCAAGAAACACAACAATTTAGAATTCCTGAACAATTGTAATCTCCCTGGGATGTCTGAAGAGGAGCTGGGGGGTTAAGCGCTCAAATTACACTACAGGAGATCAGAACGGTGGTCAAAGATCTCAAAACCTCAAAAACCTCAGGTCCTGATGGGCTATCTAGCATATATTACAAGAAATATTTCAAGACCTTTGCCCCATATCTAGTTAAATTACTGAACTCCTTTATAAAGGCCGAGGAAATTCATCATACTAGGTCACAAGCAAATATCGTGGTAATATCTAAAGAAGGGAAGGACCTCTCAGTTGCAAGAGTTATAGGCCAATATCCCTATTAAACTGTAATCTCAAAATATACAGTAAGATCCTGGCAAACAGAATTAACCTGGTGTTGCCGAGACTGATAAATCCAGGCATGGTGGGATTTATAACCAATAGACAAGCCTCGGATAACATGTAGCATTGGCTGGTCCAGCTGCCTCTCTACATTCCCCTGTCATAGAAGTTCTAGTAAGATGTAGACAATGACAGGCTATCCTATGGGGGTTTTTCCCCTCCTCTTGCTGATTTCCTGAGTGACAGCAGTGGTGGTGCATGTGCGGGGCCCTCTCTCTTTAGGAAGGAAGTGCCTAAATTATAGTACTGCACCGACACACTTTATTCGAGCAAATACCCAGTATGTACCTGGCAGATACCTGGAATGCGCCGCTCCTCACCTCTGACAAGCCCCGTTGCGTTTGCCTTCCCAGCCTGGGTTCATGCCTGGCTGACGGGCGGCTGATCTGTTAAATGATAATGATTAGGATTTAATAGGCTGCAATGCTTCGCGTGTCTACCAGATGGCATAAATTCATGAATTGTAATGCATTATATATATATATATATACTGTGCAGTTTTGCAGCCAGCGGGAATAAAATGCTTCAATCCCTGCTTGGAAAATACCTCAATGTACTCGGGTAGAAAACAGTCACAAACCTCAATACACCCGGGTATACCCAAATTCGTGGGACTAGCCGAGCTCGAATAAAGTGTGTCGCCAGTGTATGACGTTTAGCCCCTTCGGGGTGGGCCTTCAGTCTGTGATTGGGGTTCCAAATTATCCCTACTGTACATGGAGTAGGAGCTCTGAGTTCTCCTGCCGGCTTGGAGAGAGACATGTGCTCAGTCACTCATGGCTGAAGCACTCATTCAATCCAGAGAGACCTCACTATTACCAGCATGCCAGGACCATCCAGAAGTCAGGGATCTACCTTATCAACCAAAGCATTTACTGTAACAATATCGCAGTTGCTGCTATAATAAAGATCATCTTCATTTATACTTCTGGCTTCGCGGCAGTCTGTGTGGAGGGAGTATTGTGAGTAACGACTGTCATAGCGGGGACCGCCTTCAGCCTTGCTGAAGACCCCTAAGACTGTCGCTGTCACCAAGAAGAAGAACCAGAGGAATCCCTAAAAGTCTGCCTATATTCTCCCCACACCATCGCGGGTACCTCAGCTCTCTTGTGCCAAACAGGTAACCAGCACTACACCTAGCAATAGCCATGACTACATCTCCCAGAGGGGGTGGGTGGGGGGAACATGTGCTACAAACACTAGAAAAATAGACAATATTATAGATCAAGTGCAAAAAAAGTGAAAAGGCAATCCTCCTGAGCCTAGATGCGGAGAAGGCCTTTGATAGAATAGACTGGACTTTTCTGAGGGCAACACTAGAGAGGTTTGGTTTTAAAGGTCCCATCCTGGTAGGAATCATGGCCTTATATTGTAATCCCTCTGCATCCCTTAAACACTCGGGAGCGACCATCAAAGCATCCCAAATCAGAAATGGTACAAGACAGGGATGTCCTCTGTCGCCACTTATATTTGCCATTACCATCAAATCCCTGGCTTGTGAATTTAGGAGGAATCCAGACACCGAGGGAGTAGCGATAGAGGGCAAACAATACCAAATTTCGTTGTTTGCCAATGACAAAATACTGACAGTTACCCAGCCCCTGACGGCCCTGCCTAATCTACATGCGACGCTGATAGAATTTGGATCCCTCTAAGGATACAAGATAAATTCAGACAAATCAGAAGTTTTAAATCTGACACTCCCTAGTAACAAACTGAGTCTTATAAAATTGAATTTCAATTATCGATGGAAGGAGTCCCAGCTAAAATATTTAGGCATATATCTGATGAACAAAACACAAAACCCCAGCAAGCTCTTTTTGGGAACCCCTGAGCCCCCACAAAATATATATATATGTATCACAATGGAGTGCTATTGAGCGTGGCATATGTATACAACAGACGACAGAGAAGCCCAATGCTACAACCAACATGACAAAAATACATAGTAAAATACTTATATATTCTCTTGAAAAAGGGTCATTTAGTTTAACCCTTTGGCCAAAGCGTTGTAAGCTTGCGAGCCACGACAAGGCAGACACCCGTTCACAAGTCCTAACACTACCAGATAAAATACTAATATACCTCTATTAGGATTAAAATTCTCATTTACCTCTATTAAGAGGGAGAAAGACCACATTGGATCTATATCCAGTAGAATGAAAGGACCCACAAACTTGGGAAGTGGGGAGGGGTGGGCTTAAAACCTGGGAAGGAGGAGCCACTAACCTCCAACAGCTGATGAGCTCATATAGAACGTTATACAAACATAACTATCCAGATCTAATTACACAGATCAAGAAAGACCTGGTCTCATGGGACAATTACCAGGTTTCATGGCTGGACCGAGTGTGCTCGCTAAAAATTAATATTCTACCCAGACTGCTCTGCCATTTACAGACTCTCCCGATTTCAGTGCCCTATAGGATCCTGAAAGACATACCAAACAAATGTTTTGATTTCATCTGGCAGAACAAGAAACCAAGAATATAGTAGCTATGTCCTCAAAAGATAGAGGGGGAGTAGCGGTTCCAAATATCACTAAGTATTACTTAGCATCACACTTGAAACAAATAATAATGTGGCATGCGATTGGGGACCACCATACAGAGGCGACCAAGCTAAACCTAATACGGCTGCCCCCGCATTTTAAAAATAGCACGGGCGGCAGTCTTCGGCCGAGAACCGGCGGTTTTCCCATGCCTCGGGCGCTTTCAAAAGTATGCGCCATTAGCGCTTATCTATTGAAGCGGCCGCCGCGCTGGAAAATCCATTTTTAAACAGAGAGCAGACCCGCGGCGCTCCCGGCCAGCTCCCGGCGAACGTTAGATTAAAAGCTGCCGCATCAGTATATGGGTTTTGATTGAAAAAGCTTTGTTCCGGAGACATTTCACTTCAAGCGAGACTCTGGCTCACAAAGGAACAGAACATCACCTTCAGACCACCATGTAGTATAATAGATTACACATTAAAGATATGGAGGTCGGCTCAGGCTAAATACACACTAACCCCATTCCCCTCTAGATTAATTCCTTTATCGGGACATCCAAACATTTACCAGGATTGGGAAATAACAATTTCAAGCATTGGGAAAAGTGAGACATAAAAGAAATAGGGGACGTCCTAGTGAAGGGGAAAATAATGGAATTTGCAGAGGTAGTCAAAAAATACGACATCCCCTCCAAAGATCTATTCCGGTATTTTCAAGTTAGACACTTTATAAGGCAGGTCGAACAGGGAACACAATTTAAGGAAGTGTCTGGATTTGAACAGCTACTTTATGCAGCAACAGAAAAGGTCAAAAAGGTCTCATAACATCTATATATAAATAATTGGTATTAGATGGTGAAGTAAATCATTTTAAATATATAGAGGGATGGGAATATGATCTACAAACAGAGATCTCTAATGAGGATTGTGTGATACTGTATACTGTATGGGAAGGAGTGGCCAAGACCTCTATCTGTACTAAAACGATGAAAAATGTTTACAAGATCCTTTTTATAGCAAAACAGAGGTCCCCAAGAGGTAGGGTCAGAAAGCACACCCGAATAATGCACTCAATGCCTAGTAAATAGTGTATGGCATAATTTGCCTTAATTGATAATTCTGCTATGTGGTATACTATAGTCCAAAAGAGAAGGGCTAAAATCCAAACTAATAAAGTTTTATGCACGCTTCCGCTTCAGCTTCTACCTACGAAGCAATTACAGCAAAACGCGTAGTCGCAAGCCCTCTGCTGACGTCACTCACCTGCACTTACCTGCATCCATGATCCTCTCTGATTGAGAAGCTGAAGCGCGCCGCAAAACCGGAAGTGACGCGCCAAGAGATCCGAGCCGAAGCGGTGGGAGAGAGCTGGAAAAGCAGGCTTCGCTTATGTTATGTGCCTTTTTAATTATTCATTGATGTAAGCATACATCTTTATGTTTTGATTAGATGAAATTTTTAGTGTTATTGGCTTGCACTATGTTTGGTTTCTCATTCCCTTACCCATACACAGTTACCAACCTACTACCCTGAGTGACATCTCAGCACAGAAGTAGGTCTGTCCCCCAAGATTGCCTGTCACGGAGAGAGGTTAGATACCAATACAACATCCCACAGCATCCAGTTTGCCAGAGTTTGAGGACATGCCTGTTTTTATCTGAAAGTATGTGAGTCTTGAATTCAAAGACCTCCCAGAATGAGAATATTCTGATTAAGACGTTGTTGCACTATATTGTCTTTTTATATATATTTTTATATATCACCGATTGAGTTGCGCTCCCCTTCATTCAACACATAGTGCTGCATTAGCCATATTAAAATGAGGGCCCTAACGGACAAAGTATTGACATATATTTTACCTTTTTAGACAACCATTAAACTTAGGGAAGCTAAAAGACTTTACCAATTTAGGTAACGTCACTTTAGTAGTCCAAATTTAACAAAGATTTTTTTAGTATCTACCCCCCTGACTCCCATTCATATGATGAGAGTGAGGAACTGCTAAAGCTTAGCACCCTTTTCTGGATCTGGGTCAAAATTTACAATATTTATATAATAAAGGGATCTCTCTATGGGATCTCAATCTCCATCCCTTTCCCCTCTTGCATTATTTGTTTGGACTGCAAAAGAATATATTTAGATTTATTTACCCCATTTGTTGGGAGAATATGTTAAATCCGTAATGACAAAGTCCAGAAAATCCAATACATTTTTAGAAGTTAGAAATAACATGTTGTACTTTTCTTAATAGTTCATGAATACATTTAATAGTCAACACAAATCCTCTATTTGGAATAATGACTTTAATATTGATATAGCAAAACCTTTTGTGCCATTCTGTAATTAACAAGTAGTCTTGTACAGTATACAGTAAGTGAAAAGGCTCCAAGGTGTCTTTAGGTAGATGACTGATTATTAAATATGGGTCATTGTATCTGCAGGCTTTAAATTCCCGGAACTGTTACATTTTATTGGCTTTGAGAATGCCCCACTACATTGCATAGTAAAACAATAACATATTACACATTATATTATAATTATAAATATAATTATATATTATAATGAATACAGTTTTTGTATTCATTATCTCTATTCTTAAAAAACATATATATTTTTTAAAGGCACTTTTTTGGTGGTTTTGTCACCAGCAGCCACTTCCATGTAGAACAAACATGACATTTTTGTGCCTGTCACTAAGGGACTGACAATCTTTGTCAGTTATTACATTTATTTGTTTACAGTCTGTAGCATACAACCTATTACATTGCAGAAAATTGAACTTTTATGAGTTTAAAGGATATTCTTCGAAATTGAGGATCCTTGCTCAAAGAAAGTGATTCTGTTACAAGAATCTATACATCCTGAAAGTATATCACAATTCAAGATAAGATTTGGTTTCATTATGGTTTTATGTTCTTTCAGTGTCCTGTGTAAAAAGTAAATCATCTTCGAACAATTTTTTCAATTAAATCTAACTTGATTTTGCTTGTACAGTATAGCACTTGGTTACCTTATACTAATGGCAATGGATATTATTAATGTTTTAAAATATCAACCTTTAGTGAATCAAGTCCGTAGTCTTGATTCATAGAAATATTTCTTATAAGTGTAGCCCTGGTCTCCAGCGGCTCCTAGAGACCCCCCTCCTTTGGAGCAGCGCGGTAGCGGGTGCCGCCGGAGCCAGCGACGGACTCGACTGCTGCTTTCAAAGGTGGGGGCCGGAGCAGGGAGCAGCGCGCTATCTCCGAGATGCGGCCGGTTGCCGGGGACGCGATCGGGCCATTGCTAGGGCCGTGGTCGCGTCGCGAGGGTCCCGGCGGCTCGGTGTGAAGGAAGCCGCCATTGCTAGGTGCGTTGCGCATGCGCAGGGGCTAGGAGCGCCGGGAGACCCACCGATAGCTTGCGCATGCGCAGATAGGAGCCCGCGAAACCCTAGCCTACCAGGTAAGGCTCTGAGCAGGGACTACGAGTCCCATGAGCCTCTGCACACCCCACATGACGCCAGGGAGCCAATAGGGCCTAGGATCTCCCTAGAGGGAGAGAATAGATACATTTCGCGGGTTTAGAGCACGTTAGTTGGAGCTGGGAGCAGGAAGGGGAAGGAAGGGTGTAGGGAGCAAGTGAAGCTCCTGCACCAGGTAATGTTCCCCCAGGTCCCAGATAGGTCCCAACTACCCACCAGGTTAGTGGGTAAGTGAACAGGGATGGCCCTAGGTTAGGGACGCTGCCCTTAGGTTCATGAGGTGACTTATTGTCCGGTCACAGCAGTCAGTGCTGTGAGGGCGGACAAGAGGGCATAGTGTCAGGTTGCAGTGTGTTGCTGCCAGGATTAGGAGAGGTTAGGTAGGAGTGAGTTAGAGGGGACCCGGGTGGGTACGGGAGAGGTAGTGTGGGTGCAGGGGGTCAGGGACCCACATGCATAGGCCAGGCTACCCCATAGGCCCCCAGGAGTTTCCCCTAAAGCCATTCAAGGTTGCTGTGCTGTAGGGACGGCCTATAGTACAGCGCTTGTCACCGTAAGTAACAAGAGTCAGTTAGGGACTCGGCAGATGCTGCGCATCCGTGCAGCAAGTTGGGCGTAAGTCGTCATTGCGGCTGCAGCAGTCATCCGGGAGGGATCGTCCTGGATGGTGGTTCCGGTGTTTTCGGTCGCCGGATCCTTTGTGAAGCCAGTTGCATATCCGAGCACGGGAGTGCTCGGCAGGTACTCTAAATCTACAAGTGCACCAACGGGCCCCTTAGTTTATTAGTTAGTGATTGCTAGACACATATCCTCTCTCGGTAGGAGTGCGGGACATTGTGTGGGGATTGCCGGACACGGGGTGGGATCACCCGGTGTTGGGGGAAGAGTCCTGCGAGACGCCTTAGTTAGTGTCTCCTCTAGAGAGGGACACCTGTTATTCTGTTGATGCTATATGTGTCTTATGTTCCCAAGTAAAAGGTATTGGTTATCATACTGTACACACTGTGTGCTAGCATTTGTATGTGTCCTGCGAGGAACAATTCCTGCTCTGCTGGGAACCAAAGCAGGTGGAGGCGCTGCACTGAGTACAGGGTTACTCTTAATATAATTACCCTAGGTTCCCCGTGGTGGAAGCTCAGCCCTCCTGTGAGCCTAACAGGTAAAGCACCACACCTGGTAACACTGTATGCTCTCCGCACTCACACTATATATGCGATTGGGTAGGGGAATACCCGTTACATAAGTATTGTAACTTTGCCCAAATGTAACCACTAACACATCCACGTATAGTACTATATATTTCTTTCAGTGCTGGGAGAGGTGAACACATCATTATATACAGTACATACAGATTTAGCAAGACTTATGCTTCCCGTTACCGCCGTCTGCTGTATGCAGGAAATTGTTAAACAAAACTACAGATGCAGCGGCCGTTATTTTAAGGCCATTTTCGTGTGTGCTGCTGTACTCCACACGGCATGAACGCGGCCAATCGCCCCAGGCACGCGCGTTTATCGCGGTTGCTGTGTTTGAATTTTATGGATTGTGCAATTATATGCAATGAAATTAATTAATTGTAATGTGTACAGTACTGTGCTACTGTGTCAATTTCAGGTGCTTATAAGCCAGAACACTAAAATGCAATGTTATGCACTCGCCTGCACTCGCGTTTTAAGACGGTACGGTTGGAATTAATCCCGCGCCATCACATGGGTATTCCGAGGTATAAACCACATGATTTTGTAAAATTATGGCCACTGAATCTGTAATCCTAAAAGCAACCGGTTTAAATACAGATGTAGCAAGATTTTCTGTCCTCGGTGCCACAATATTCCAAGTGTAAATCCCTGGCATTTATTTGCAATCTGTGATTTCCCCGCTGCCCCATTACAGCGGCAGAGTATCAAAGGCAAAGCTATTCAGCCATCTGCTGGCCACACGTACTGAACTGCAAAAACATCATTATAATTATTGTACTGCTGCGGCCGAGTTTATTCGAGCATTTGCCCGTTCTCGGCCGCAGCAGTAACCTGGCGCGCGCCGGAGGGTACCGGGCGCGCGCCGAAGCAGCGGAAGAGCGCCCTCCGATCGGGGCGCTCTCCCTCCTGCTGCCGGGTCCGCTGGGTCCCCCAGAACCCTCTGCCGCCGTCCCCCACATCGTGGGAAACCAGGGCTCCCTCGGGGAGCCCTGGACGCGCGTGCAGGGGGCGCTGGCACCCGATGACACGTGACCGCGCATCGGTGACGCGCGGCACGCTGAGGGAGTGGGGCTAGCAAGCCGGGGCATCCCCCGGCTTGTGGAACTAGCCCTGCTCGGATTAAGTGTGTCGGTAGTGTAGCTGACCGTATCCGAGTCGCAAATGAGGCGCGGACAACAAAGTGTTCACACGGTTGTCATCTCACACCTTCTCACAAGTAGTGTAAGCCTTTCTACATCTGTAGCTACATTAATATTATTAATTTTATTTGTATGGCACAAACATATGGTACAATACTCAGCTCAGTACCATGCGGGGATAAGAACAAGCACTGAACATAAAATATACACAACTTAAAGAGGCATTGTGTCTTTGCATTTTTTTTGTTTTAATAGATGCAGCAGTTGCTTACCTTCATGGCAATATATTTATCTAGGCTGCCAATCAATACATTCTCCTGTGATCTATCTACAAAGATCCTGTGTCACAGGTCACGCTATTTGGCTGCCTATTTCAAAAGAGGAAGTGTGGTGGCTTCCTACAGTAAATAGTTGTTAAAGAAACCCTTGGAAGCTTAATGCAAAAAAAAAAAACGAAATTATTTTTTTTGTAAATACAGTACGTGTTACTATAATACTACACAACTAATTTATTACGGAAAAACCCTATAAGATGTTGAAGGTAATGCTACTGTACTTTTAAACATAATTCTATTACTGCTTTGAACCTCTACAGTGTACGTACATAAATGGCGTTTTATAAATAATGATATACATGTAACCCATATTCCCCCCCCCCCCCAATCGCAGATATGGTGTATTTAAGGGGATCTATATGCATTACCCAGCGTGGTGCTTCTACCTGTTAGGCTCACAGGGGGCTTAAGCCTCTGCCATGGAGAGCCTGGGGTACGTATGACAATATGTATAACCTCTTACTTGGCGCAGCGCCTCCACCTGCGATGGCTCCCACCAGAGGGGGAGTGGTTCCTCGCAGGAAATATATATCACTCCACACAACGTTTAAAACAACCAGGGACTTTATTTGCATGAATAACCTTGAGCATATAAACATATACCAACAGGTGTCCCTCCCTAGAGGAGAAATTAACTCCGGCGTCGCGCAGGACGCTACCTCCACCTCCACCTCCACCGGATGATCCCACCCAGTGTCCAGTAACCCCACCCTCAAGCGAGATGTATATGTGTGACTGCGCAGCCACTATGTCCCTTGTGAATGTGATATGACTCGGTGGTGCACTTGTAGATTACCTACCGGGCACTCCGGTGCCTGGGCCTGCCAAGGAACTTCACATAGGATCCGACGTCAACTGTACACCGGAACTACCGTCCGGGGTGATCCCACCCGGATGGCTGATGCAGCAACCGCAAAGGCCTGAGCCCAAACCTCTGCACGGACGGGCAGCTTCTGCTGTGTCCCTAACTAGCTCTAGATATTAAGTGGCAGGGTCCCTAACGTGGGGCTGTCCCTGACACAACTTACACTTCAGGGTGACTCAGGGCTAGCTGGGGCCTTGGGGGCTGCTGGCCTAGTGCAGGGGGTCACTGACTCCTACACCCTACCTCCTTCCCCTAGCTTCTCCAGGCTCCAACTGCTCGAAGCCCGTGAACTGTATCTCTTCTCTCCTGCAGGGCCACCCTCCAGCCCTATTGGCTCCTTGGCATCACATGGGGCGCTGCTGAGGCTCACGGGACTTGTAATCCCTTCCAAGAGCCTTCCCTGGTAGGCTAGGGTTTCACAGGCTCCCCTCGCTCTCTCCTCGCGCAAGCGCAACTCTGCAGGGCCGTCGGGACTCACTGTGCATGTGCGATCTATAGTAAGATGGCGGCGCCCTGCTCGGGAGCCGCCAGGGACCGCCAGAGCACCAAAGCGCTCCCTGCACTGGCCCCCACCTTCCGGACGTGCCGGCGGGTACATCGAGTGACCCACGGCAGCGGAAGAACCGAGGTAGGGGTCGCGGGGCAGCAGATAGGAAAAGGGGACCTGGCTACATCCTCCCCCTGGTGAAAAATCCAACGTCCCCGCTTGGGGAATGACGTAACTATGTACAAACGTTATACAATGAATACAAAGCTATTCAAAGCTATTTACCATGCGGTAAACCGGGAGGTCCTGACCTTTTCCTCTGTCCATGACATGATGAACAAACCGTTCCATGTTGCGCATGAAGAAGGCAACGATTGCCCTAGCTGGCACGGCACAGTCTTGGTTGGCTCCATTAGCCACTTCTGAAGTGATGCCTTCGGGATACACCACGAGCTCAGTGTCTTGAGACAGACGAACTTGGTGATCCCTTGCGGAGAAGTAAGCACCGGGCAGGGCCTCTTCACCGGATATCTCCATCTCGTTCAGATCACCTTCCATTTCCTTCTTGAGCCTGATGGCCTCATTCCTGGCTTTGGTCTCTGCATCCAGACTGGCCTGCATGGAGTCCATAGCCCGCTGGTGGTTCCGTCTTAGATTTTCGATCTCTTCCTCTTTTCCGGCCAGTTTCCGATCCATGTCGGCTTTGATCTGAGAAAGTTCCAGCTGGATCCTCAAAGTTTTGCTCTCTTCATGCTCCAGCGCTTTCTTCACCTTGCATAGCTCGGTGCTCAGGCCGCGGGACGCCTTCTGCGAGGACTCCAGCTCGGCTTGCGTCTCCTCATACTCCTGCTTCCACCCCGACAGAATTCGGTAAAAGTTCCGCTGCTTCTCATCCAGGACGGCAGCTGCGGAGTTGGATCTCTCTAGGTCACTTACCAGGTCCTCAATCTCTGTCTGTAGACGGTGCTTGGTCTTCTCCAGTGAGGAGCACTTGGCGGGGGCTTTTGAAAGAGACCTCTGCAGTTTGGTGTTGGCTTCCTGGCCCTCATATTGCTCCCGCATGAGGTCGCAGTCATGCCGGGATGATTGCAGCGCGTGTGCTAAGGCATTTTTCAACTTGGTCTCCTCCTCTAGCTGCCTCTTCAGTTCCTTGATGGTCTGGGTGAAGGAAGCTTTGCCCCGGCTCAGCTGGTTCACAAGAGATTCTTTTTCCTCCAGGAGACGGAATAATTCTCCATTCTCGGGCGGTTCTGTAGGCTGCGGCAGTCTGGGTTTCAGGAACTTTACCTCACAGTCGGGGCACTTGGGCCCTTGGGTCAATTCACCGACGGGGCAAGCACATTCGTTCAGACGGCCATGCAGGCATCCTTCCCCATCTACCATGGTTGTCGTGAGCGCTACGGGTAGCGTAGAGGATCCGTCCGCCCCACCACCAGTCACATTCCAGTCTCTGACTACACATGGGCACACTACCAGTGGCAAGCTGGATGTTGGAGCCCGTACGACTCTATACAGCCAGGGGGGAAAGTCAGAGTTAGGGGTACCTCCCTTCGGTGGGTAGAGGCCACTCACATCTTTCTCTGCTGGTTCCGGCTCTGGGGCCGACTCTGGAACCAGATCTGGAACCACGGTGAGAGGGCAAGTGTCTTCCGAAATGTCGGTAAGGGGAATAGATGAGTTACCTGGATTGACATGTCCAGTATGGAAATCGATCGCTTCCTTTCTGGCGGGTTCCATTAGCCGCAGCAGCCCCGGCTCCAGGAACTGTGCTCCGAAGCAGGCACACTTGAGTCCCCAGATCAATTTGCCACCTGGAAAATCACATTGATTACAGACACATTGTATATATCCCTCATCACCCACTTAGGACACCTGATATTCTGCCGGTAGCTTAAAGGGGTCAAAATCCATACCACCAGACAATTTCAAGTCCTTTTGTACACAGGGGCACAACAGAAAGGATACGTCCCTTCCTTTCATCAGCCAGGCTCCATACAACTGAGGATGCTGTTGGCGGCAGCTGTTGCCTTTCTTACGGGAACAGAAGTTACTGACTGGGGATCACTGAGCTTCCTCCCCCTGGTGGAATCCAAAGGAGAGACACATTCTTTCAAGGGGGTATTCTGTCTCTGTGCTGTGCCAATTACCTCGCAGGAGCGGGGCCTGCCAAACCCAGACAAGGTTCTGCAAAACATTTTTGTGCAGGCGGGTGATATGCCAAATGTGTGCTCTCTTGACTAGGAGCAAGATGCCATTTTAGGTGTGACTCACGGTTAGCATTTCTTGATGGAGCCTCCATTTTGATTACAGTCCTTTCAACTACACTAGGGCTCTTTCCATACCTAAGGGGGTAGCCTTCGGGTAGGGCATTGGCCCGGCATATTTCCTGATCTGCCGACATTCCGTCTAAGTCCAGGATTTCCTTTATGGACTCTAGAAGGGCCCTCCCCTCCTCATGAGCTGGACCATTCCCCAACGCCTCCACTTGACTATACAGAACCGTACTGGCCCAGATATGGACCTCGTGGCTTGTGGTTGGTAACATCTTACCTTGCGTACTTTTGGTACTCGAAACTATTGGGCACCCCAGGTCTGATCTCAGCAGCGCCTCCAAATGTAACCCATATTCCCCCCCCCCCAATCGCAGATATGGTGTATGTAAGGGGATCTATATGCATTACGCAGCGTGGTGCTTCTACCTGTTAGGCTCACAGGGGGCCTAAGCCTCCACCACGGAGGGCCTGGGGTACGTATGACAATATGTATAACCTCTTACTTGGCGCAGCGCCTCCACCTGCGATGGCTCCCACAAGAGGGGGAGTGGTTCCTCGCAGGAAATATATATCACTCCACACAACGTGTAAAACAACCAGGGACACTACTTGCATGAATAACCTTGAGCATATACACATATACCAACAGGTGTCCCTCCCTAGAGGAGAAACTAACTCCGGCGTCACGCAGGACGCTACCTCCACCTCCACCGGATGATCCCACCCAGTTTCCAGTAACCCCACCCTCAAGCGAGATGTATATGTGTGACTGTGCAGCCACTATGTCCCTTGTGAATGTGATATGACTCGGTGGTGCACTTGTAGATTACCTGCCGGGCACTCCGGTGCCCGGGCCTGCCAAGGAACTTCACAAAGGATCCCGACGTCGACTGTACACCGGAACTACCGTCCAGGGTGATCCCACCCGGATGGCTGATGCAGCAACCGCAAAGACCTGAGCCCAAACCTCTGCACGGACGGGCAGCTTCTGCTGTGGCCCTAACTAGCTCTAGATAATAAGTGGCAGGGTCCCTAACGTGGGGCTGTCCCTGACACAACTTACACTTCAGGGTGACTAAGGGCTAGCTCGGGCCTTGGGGGCTGCTGGCCTAGTGCAGGGGGTCACTGACTCCTACACCCTACCTCCTTCCCCTAGCTTCTCCAGGCTCCAACTGACAACCGTGCTCCAAGCCCGCGAACTGTATCTCTTCTCTCCTGCAGGGCCACCCTCCAGACCTATTGGCTCCCTGGAGTCACATGGGGTGCTGCTGAGGCTCACAGGACTTGTAGTCCCTTCCAAGAGCCTTCCCTGGTAGGCTAGGGTTTCGCGGGCTCCCCTCGCGCTATCCTCGCGCATGCGCAACTCTGCAGGGCCGTCGGGACTCACTGCGCATGCGCGATCTATAGTAAGATGGCGGCACCCTGCTCAGGAGCCACCGGGGACCGCCGGAGCGCCAAAGCGCTCCCTGCACTGGCCCCCACCTTCCGGACGTGCCGGCGGGTACATTGAGTGACCCGCGGCAGCGGAAGAACCGAGGTAGGGGTCGCGGGGCAGCAGGTAGGAAAAGGGGACCTGGCTACATCCATAAATACATAATGAAACGATGAGTATTGAGGTCCCTGCTCCAAGAAGCATACAATCTAAAAGTAATAGCGTAGTAAAAGTATATCAAATATTTAATCAGCTTGACCTCCCCACCTTTCTTCTCTCCCCACCGTTGTTCCCTCCCCAAAATATGAGTCCTCATCCAAATAAAGGCTCACAACACTGAGCTGTAGGTTAAGTACCCATACTGTAGCTTTTATTAAACCTTAAGTTAAACACACTTGAACGTTTACCTCGATTTGTGCCTGACAAATTACCCATTCATGTTACCAGGCAAGCACCACCAGGTCCATAACTCTGGTTCCCCTCAAATTACAATAACTAATCTGAAGAAGCACTCTGTAAACATCACCCAGCAGATACAGATCCCTCTCCACATCTGCTTTTAGGCCCCACATACGTAGTACCAACACCCACTCTGACACAAACTGCTGCAGCTGTGACAAATACACAAATCAAACAATAATTCAACATATTCCAAAAAACACGAGCATAAGTAAGTTTTGCTAAATAAAATGACAATTATCTAGTTATTATTTTCCTGATTTTGCACATTCTTCACTCTTTTTGTAATCAATATTTCCTCTTTTCCACAAATATACATGCAACACATCTTCAAAAACATGGAGAGCTAGGGCGTTATATATTCCTTCACCAGGGAGCATGTGACTGAGTGCACATTGTCTTCCTTCTCTAGATGTATCCACTTTAATCTCCCCCCATGTCCACACTCTGCCACTGTCAATTTTCATTGTGTGCTCATTTGCAATATATTTTCCAGAATATATATATCGTGACAGAAACCAAGGAATTGTAATAAGTGCAAAGGCACTTAATTAGGGCTTCCAGGATACTGGATAGCTTCTATCCTGTATAGGCTGGAAAGTGCAGTCACAAAATGGATGTGCTCCATCTCACATTTTCACAGGTGGTATACTGTATCTGAGGGATAATGAATTCAGACCAGAAATTGACTGCAGCCCTGTTTCATTCACCTGCCCTGCTAAGTGGCATTCACCTGCCCTGCTAAGTGGGAAAGATGTTTTCAAAGCCAGTCAGTCAGTTAGTCAGTCAGTCACTCTCTCTCTCTCTCTCTCTCTCTCTCTCTCTCTCTCTCAAAATGTAATAATATATACAAGTATAAAAATTCAAATATACTGTATATATAAAACAAAGTGTAAGATTATTATACATATGAGCATACACATACATAAATATATAAGCATAAACTCATATATACACAATACACATAAAGGAATAATAAGTATTGTGAAAAGCATATAAATCTATGTGTTAGGTATTCAAAACCACTTCAACATACAATTTAGAAACACAAGCGATACCATTAATAACACCATAAAACATAATGCAATAAATAAGGCATAGTGGTACGATAATAAAGGTGATATATCCTAAAATTCTTTACAAAAAAAAAAAAGACAAAAAGGAAAGAAAAAGAACAAATTGAGTCATAATAGACTAAATTTGATTTAAATGAACAAGAACCAGGTATGAATAAGAAAAGATTTTCCAGGACTATAAAATGTCATATAAAATGGCAAATCTTCCAGGACTTATCTCCGATTACTCTAATTAGATTAAGAAAGCTCCAACCGGTGACAAAAATACTGCGGGACAAGGGAGTGAGGTACCGCTGGATCTTTCCCTTTAAATTGATGGCAATAAAGAAAGGTCGAGCAATCCCAATGAGAGAGGTGTCAGAAAGAGAAGCCTTTCTCCGTAAACTGGGATTGAATCCTGAGCAAACTCACCTTCCAGAGGGAGAGGAGTCAGCGCCCGGACCATCCTGGGAGGAGAGAAGATCCCCACGTGGCCAAAAGGAAAAGGGCGCTGCATAAATGAAGTGAAGAATTAAAGAGAAAGTTTCCGAGTTGCAGCTAGCAGACATATTTAAAGAACAGACGCTGAAAATAAACTATGAAACTACTGTAAAATTGAAGCCCTAAGTACAGTATGCTTTAGAAATCGAAAGAGGTAAAGCTTTCTATAATTATTTCCTTTTTCTCTAAAAATAAAAATAAATTGGAAATTTTAAATTAATAAAAAGTAGGGGTTATCTTGGAGTGAAAATAGAAAAGTACTGTAATGCCATAATCTCTACTAGCATGCCATTCTTCCCCTTGTGAATGCACATACAATTACAGTTGCGTTATTTAAAACACAAGTAGAGAGAAACAAATAAACTCTATCCCAATTCAGCCATCATATTTCCTTACAAATAATTTGAATAGACAGAACCTAATACAGATTATTCAAGAAAAGCTAACATCCTGCAACATGTGATAATACCTAGAAACTACTGCATCTATTTAATGCCAAGACAGTTTTACAGCCATCGCAATGCCTAATGACAGGTACCAGTGGTAGCAGTTACTGCAAAAAGTCAACAATATCTTTCAACATGATAATTGAGCCCAATAAGATATTGTTATAAAAGACATATTACGTCAACCAAAATATTGTTTAAATAAATTGGAGTGTACATAGCTCATATTTTGTTATTCATTGAATAGAAGCAAGATTTAAAATGGAAACATTTCTGATATTGTAAAGTTTAAATCCATCTAACTGCCCTGTTTAGAAAATAATACCTCCCAGCTAGCAGCACTGCATTTTCGATTTAATCTCACCTTCAAGATTAGAAGACAATTTAGTCGGACTTAGAGAATACTGTAGCATTTTAAGGCAGAGACATTATTTGTTGATAAAGGTCAAAGTTTAAATAAAACATATGTTCAGTTGCTCAATCAATATTTTATTTGTTAAGGAGAAGAAAAAGTATAAAAAGCTTGTAAGGCTGAGCATAAAAAGTGAGAAATCAATTCTATTTAATTCAAAATGCTTGAAGAGTCACCTATGCTGTTCTATATGAATAATTCAAGAACAGAAATTTATTGCAGACACATTCTGTTTAGTTTGGAGTTTGCATTGCCCCTCTTGACCTAAATTCTATACAGAATAATATTCAACAAATTGAAATAACATTTTGCAAGCTCAACCAGAATCACTTGTGCAGGTTTCCCAAAAAAACATACAGTATGAAATGATTGATTGACTACAATATTTTTAAAAACTTGCAGAATGCCACAAAGGTCGACTAGATAAAATAATTACATGGCAACACAGTCTTTATATTTAAAAAAAAAAAGATAACTAAGTATGCTGGTTTTTAAAATAAAAGAAAGTATACCCAATGGCCTACTTATATAAAAATTAAAATAACACTTTTTTTGTCATCAAATCTGCTGTACAAATGTAATAGTCGTTATTGAACCCATTCACGCAATGGGTTATATTAATGTTGGCCCATTATTTAACAGTCATGCTAATGAAAACAATGGTTAAGGAGAACACAACCATGTTATTTAAAGTATACAGTATGTGTTACCTCGCAATAAAAAGGGTAATAAAGTCTGCTACAGCTGTATAATAATAATATGTATAAAGTGTGCAATAACATGATTTACATGTGCGCAACTGAGGTTTGAATAGAGTTAACAATAATAACAGCAAAACAGTATCACAAAACAAAGCATCAATAAATGATCATAAACACTTATAGTGTTAGAGATGTGAAGGTAATATAATGTGATAAACGCATTAAAATGTGGTTTCTATATTTTTGTATACTGTACATTTGACATTGTGACTAATTGTATATACTGACATACTGTGGAGCCTATTCACAAAGCAGTGATAAAATCAGTGCTTTTGCGACGACAATGCATTTTTTTATTTTGCTATAAGACATGAAGCCAAAAACGGGATTCGTTAAGAAGTGAAGCCATTTTTTAAAGTCCAGAAAAAAATGCACTATTGTCCGACCTGTTTTAGGTATCAGTTCTATCGTGCTATAAATTCTATACCGCGATAGCTAATAGAAAAAAAATGCCTGTAAGAGCTGCATGGAGATGCTGCATCACAATGCACGGCTCTTACAGGTGATCATGCCATGTACATGAGTATGGGATCTCTTGAGCTGAACCTCATTGGTTTCAGCCTCGTGACCCCCTACTTCCCGAGATACAGGCCGGTATGGGGTGCCGGTATTCCCTTTGCTTTAAAATCTCCCGCGTCAGGAGACTGGGGGATTGAAATCATGCACTGGGATACTGGCACCCCTAAACGGGGCCTGTATCTCAGAAAGAAGGGGGTCCCGAGGCTTAAAACAATGAAGTTTAGCTCAGGAGACCCCCTGCTTATGTACACTATTATCAAAACCCCAATAACTATGAAACCAAAAAAAATCATTACCGTACTGGCTATCCACTATGGTAATGAAGCAGCTTTACTAAAAAATTTATTAATATTGTGTGGGAGCAGGGGTTCTCCTGAGATGAATTGCATTAATTTCAGCCTCGGGGAACCTCTGTTTCAAGAGATACAGGCCCCTTAAGGGTATCCCAGTGCAGGATTTTAATCCCCCGGTCACGTGAGCAGTGACACGGAGAATATCAACATGACGCAGATATCGGCGCCCCATACCTGAGCCTGTATCTCATAAAGTAGTGGGTCCCCGAGACTTAAATCAATGCGGTTCAACTCAGGAGCTCCTCTGCTTCCACACACTTTTATCAAAATGTATATAGAAAATGTATATAGAAAATGCTTAATAACTTTTTCAGCAAACCCGGTAATACAATGATGGTGTTAAAATAGTGTCCCCTGAGGTTCCTGGTTTTAGATGTGTGTCCCCTTAGGTTCCTGAGAGTATCTGTGGGAGAGATCATGGGAAGAGTTAACCCCTTCACTATAATAGCGTTGTTAGTTACTTTATGAGATAATTATTTTATTAGATCATTGCTTTGGTACTGTAGGGGTTAAGTGGTTCCGCTACCCACCCGGGAGAACTAAACACCCACCTTTTAGCAAGTACCCCCCCCCCCAACCCTTGTACACATTCATTGTCCTTTGGGTAACAAAAAATACCTACAATATGTGCATGGACTGCCACAATCACAATTAATGGGCCCCCAAAAATTATTTTTTATATTTCAACATTTCTATACATCTTGTTTTTTACAATAAAGCAATTCTTTTTTACACTGGTAATCCATGTCTACAGTATAGCCACAGATTTCCACAATCATCATGACAGGTCTACCTCTACATTATGTTGTACAAAAACTATTATAGTTTACAATGTCTAAATACTATATTAAATGAGCCAAACACATGGCAAATTTTGGAATCACAAGTTCTCGTGAGACATTTCATTCTACTCCCTATATAAAGTGGCCATTTGCTTCAGCGTGTGTTGGTGCTGTTGGGAGTGAAGGGGAGACAGACAGGGCTTGTGGTAGGAAGAGAGATTTTGTGATTTGTGAGCGAGTTGTTGGTGATTAGTGAGTGATTTGTCTTTTGTTATTATATTTGTTTTCATATTTTATTGTCTTGTTAGTGTGTCATATATATTCTATTTGTTTTTTGTGAGTGAGTCAGTGAGTGAGTCAGTGAGTGAGTCAGTGAGTGAGTCAGTGAGTGAAATGGAGAGGAGGTGTGGGAGTGGTGCAGTGGTGAGGCTTGGGAGTGGTGGAGTGGTGAGGCATGGCAGTGGTGGATTGGTGAGGCATGGGAGTGGTAGAGTGGTGGTTGCTTGAGGAGTGGTGAGGCATGGGAGTGGTGGAGTGGCAGTGGCTGGAGGAGTGGTGAGGCATGGGAGTGGTGGGGTGGCAGTGGCTGGAGGAGTGGAGAGGCATGCAAGTAGTGGAGTGGCAGTGGCTCAAGGAGTGGTGGAGTCTGGGAGTGGTGGAGTGGTAGTGGCTTGAGGTGTGCAGGAGCCTGGGCATGGTGGAGTGGCGGTGGCTGGACAAGTGAGTCAGTCAGTGAGTCAGTGAGTGAAATGGGGAGGACGTGTGGGAGTGGTGGAGTGGTGAGGCATGGGAGTGGTGGTGGTGAGGCATGGGAGTGGTGGAGTGGTGAGGCATGGGAGTGGTGGAGTGGTTGTGGCTTGAGGAGTGGAGGAGTCTGGGAGTGGTAGAGTGGTGGTGGCTTGAGGAGTGGAGGAGCCTAGGAATTGTGGAGTGGCAGTGGCTGGACGAGTGGTGGAGCGTGGAAGAGGAGCTGGCCATGCGTGCGTGCCACGTGCAGTTGCGGGTCATGCTGCCAGTGCAGGTACGGCCCGTGCAGGTGTGGCCCATGCTGCCAGTGCAGTTGCGGCCCGTTCTGCCAGTGCAGGTACAAGCCATGCAGGTGGGGGAGTGCAGGTTGGAGAGTCCAGCAGGAGCATCATGGCTCATGGACAGTTAGAGGGTATTGGGAGTAGTGGACAGGGAGAGACAGACAGTTTAGAGCAGCTAAACACTGTGGCTGAGCAGGATGATGCAAGTGATCAACAGCCTCCAGCCCACAAGCGGCGCTTCGAAGGCATAAGAAACGTCCAATTTTCTAATAGAGAAAATGATAACCTGGTTGATGGTGTCATGGCTTAGTTTAGTCAACTCTATGGCCATATAGCATGTAAGAAGATAAATAATATACACTGGCGACACACTTTATTCGAGCTCGGCTAGTCCCACGAATTCGGGTATACTCGGGTGTATTGAGGTTTGTGACTGTTTTCTGCCCGAGTGCATTGCGTTATTTTCCAGGCAGGGATTGAAGCATTTTATTCCCGCTGGCTGCAATACTGCACAGTATATATATATATATATACTGCATTACAATTCATGAATTTATGCCATCTGGTAGACACGCGAAGCATTGCAGCCTATTAAATCCTAATCATTATCATTTAACAGATCATCCGCCCGTCAGCCAGGCATGAACCATGGCTGGGAAGGCAAACGCAACGGGGCTTGTCAGAGGTGAGGAGCGGCGCATTCCAGGTATCTGCCAGGTACATACTGGGTATTTGCTCGAATAAAGTGTGTCGCAGCAGTAAGTTAAGTTTACTCATTAATAATGTAATGTATCTAAACCATTTATCCCGAAAAAGATTCACATTTATTAATGTACCATTGAGATGATTTTAAACACAACTGAGGTGTGCTGCTAATGTATGTAACAAATACGCACAATAAATAGATGAATGGGGGGCTGTAACTCCATGCAAAGTTTGGTGGTGACACAAATACTCTTACTATCTGTTACAACATCCCTTTCCTATGCTACAATAGTTAATATATTTGCAGAAACTATTAAATCACAGAAATTAAATGTACAGTAACCTATAGTCATGTATTTATAGAATATTTAATAAACAGTGGCGGCCGACCTGAGTCTAAGTCGGCTAGATCCGCGGCTCTCAGATTATCCCGGTTAGGTGCGTTTTTTTGTCGTTTTCGCCCGGAGTGAACTGTTTTATTTTCGCGCTCGTGATATTATCATTTTATTCTCGCTGTCTGCAATACTGTAATACCATGTAAAAACTCAGGGGGGCGTTTGCGAGCTGTTGTCTTGGAAGTCTAATACCTTCGCGGTTCAACCTACGTCAGTACAGTCTGTGTGCGTGCGCAGTAATTGTAAATTTGCATATTTAAAGTATACATGCATTTGCAGTGCTGTTCTGCAAGAAAGTATGTCTCATTTGGAAATTGTTGAAACGCATAGGCGTGTACTGTACTGTAACAGTGTCACATTTCGGAATATACAGCGCTCTCCCCTCGCTCAGGATAATAAACTGCACTGCAGGGTATTTCAACTTCTTATCTTCTGTGCAATGCAGTACATCTCTCCCACATCATTCCTTTGAACGTGTGTCTGGTTTCAATCACATTCCTGCTTGACAGCAGGAATTTACTGCACATGCGCCTGTAACTTCGCCCACCACTGCTTGCTTGCCTGAGAGAGTGACAAAAAAAAATTACAAATTTTTTTTTTATTGTAATTTTTTTTCTCCACAAGCCTGCAAAAACCATCTTACTGTATTACGATATTCAATCTGTGCTGTTGCTTTTGACTGCGACCCTGTGCGTTTGACTGCACATGGTTGATTTGTTTGCTTTTTACGTTCTGTATTTGGGGGTGTATTATTATGATGAACTGCCTTTTGAAATTAAAGTATGTCTTTAACTTTGAACTTCATGCAGCTGTACCCTGTAGCCACCTCCCATACGAACGCTAGCTCAAGGATTTGAAATTCCACAGAGTCATTCATTTTCTGTATCTTGCCATTGTGTTCTTAATCCGTCCATAGCCGAACTACAAAGTCTCACTGCGCCTGCGTGTAATCCTTATAGAGATGGGAGCTACTTAGCTGCTTACTGCGCATGCATCACCCAACCCCCCTCTCCACAGAGTCCTTAATTTTCTGAATCTTGCCATTGTGTTCTTAATCCGTCTATAGCCGAGCTACAAAGCCTCACTGCGCCTGCGTGTAATTCTCTTTGAGACGGGAGCTTTGAGGCTTTGTTTACGGCAACGTTTTGGAAAATCCCTTCTCGAATTTGATTTGCACAGAGCATCACCTTGATATTATAATAATAATAATAATAGCATGTGTTTGTATAGCGCTGCTAGTTATACGTAGCGCTTTACAGAGACATTTTGCAGGCACAGGTCCCTGCCCGTGGAGCTCAAAATCTATGTTTTTGGTGCCTGAGGCGATAAAGTGACTTGCCCAAGGTCAAAAGGAGCTGACACCGGGAATTGAACCAGGCTCCAGAATAGCTTCAAACTCTCAGTGCCACTCTGTCTTTTACTCACTGAGCCACTCCCTCTCATATTACGATATTCAATCTGTGAGTTTGCCTGCACATGGTTGATTTCTGTGCTTTTTATGTACTGTATTTGGGGGTTGTATTTGGGGGTTTATTGATCAAATTATTATGATGAACTGCATTTTGAAAGTACTGTACTCTACTCTACAGTATGTAATTTTTCTGAACTGCTGCACAACTAATCCTTCATCCCCCCCACGCACACATAAACTCTTTTCGACAGACACCTCCACAGAGTCATTAATTTTCTGAAGTTAGACATTGTGTTTTTAATCCGTTCCTAGCCGAGCGTCAATCGCCTTACTGCGCCTGCGTGTACTCTAATCCTCTTTGAGATGAGAGCTTGCTGCTTACTGCGCATGAGTCACCCAACCCCCCCCCCCTCTCCACAGAATGGTTAATTTTCTGAATCTTGCCATTGTGTTCTTAATCTGTCCATAGCCGAGCTACAAAGCCTCACTGCGCCTGCGAGTAATCCTCTTTGAGATGGAGCTAGCTGATTACTGCACATGACTCACCCAACCCTCCCCCCCAACCCTTTGACGCTTTGTTTACGGTAACGCTTTGGAAAATCCCTTCTCGAATTTGAAATGTAAATCTGATTTGCACAGCATTGTGAGAATTGAGAGTTAAAAAAACCATTAACTGATTCATGTTGTTTTGCCATTCATTCTTATTCATTGGTGTACTGTGGGTGTGGGGGGGTGTGGGTTTGTCAATGTTTATGATTAGCAGGAATGTAAATAAATATTTATTTTATTTTATAAGGAATCAAAAAATACAAATATAAAAATAATCATGAATAATACATAATGCAGTCTTTATTAAGTTCTTCTGGCAGATTGAAATTGGATAAACATTTAGAAAACATTTGTAAAACATGGGGAAACATGACTAATGCACATTTATAAGAATAATATTTAATAATATATACTGTAATGTAGAAAAAAAAGGATATTCAGCGCTCGTGCTGTATGATGGTGTGGATGATCCCTTTGCAGCATGTACATAAAGCGTCTCCCCAGAAACTCTCAAATCTAGGTGCACCCCCCTTAAAAAGGGGGGAGGGCACCCTGAAATACAAGATAATAAAAAATGCACAAATGCGCACCAGGGATTAGTGGAAGGTAATTTATTAAAAATACACACAAACTCTGAGGGGATCCAACCCCACCTCAGAACAGCTATGCAGCTGGACGGCTAAGTACTACCCAGGAGAACACCTGATGGTGACTAAACCCTAAGCTGCACAGTATACAAATACAGTAAAATTTATATAAAAACACATGAAAGAAAAAAACAAACATGAAAACAACCTATCAACAGATTTGTATAGAAACCGCCATAAGGTTGGGCACTGGCAAGGGGAAACGGACACTCACACTGAGACAGTCAGCAGACTCGCGGTGGCTGCACAGGATCCGGATCTCAGCACCGCAGAGATGGAAAAAACCGCTGCTGTCTCCTGCAGGCTCCGTCTCAGCTTACCAGCATACACGCGCAGGATGACCTGTCGTGACCTCTACGCGTTTCGTACCAAGTACTTCGTCAGGAAGTCTGTACTGTAATGTATAATATATATATATATATATATATATATATATACAGGCGTACACTGCATTAACGTACGCAATGGGACCGGAGCATGTATGTAAAGCGAAAATGTATTTAAAGTAAAGCACTCCCTTTTTTCCCACTTATCGATGCATGTACTATACTGCAATCGTCATACACGTGCATAACTGATGTAAATAACGCATGTGTAACAGGCTCTATAGTCTCCCCGCTTGCGCACAGCTTCCGTACAGGTAGGGAGTCAGTATTGCTGCTCAGGCCATACTGACGGGCGCATGCGTGAGCTGCCGCTTAACTATTGGGCGATTTGTCCTTAATCGCGAGTGTACTTAAAGTGAGTGTCCTTAAAGCGGGGTATGCCTGTAGTAATATTATTTTTTCCGTCTTTATCTTGTTCCTCATTCTGTGTACAATAGAGTGCTTCATTGAGAGAGGAGAGGTTTTGTGTAAATCATTACTGCTGTTTACATACTGTACATTTTACTGGACAAAACAGATTAGACTGGACACAAAACCCCACCTCCCCCCAGGCCACCCTTTTTTCCTGAAACGACGAGAAAACAAAAAATTAGTGCAGTTATGTGCGTACTGTATATTACTACTGTACATGGCTGGTGCTGCTTTCTCTGGAAAGAAAAAATTGAGCAGCTAGTAGGCAGTTATTGTAGTACTGTCAATCTAGTCTATACTGGAACTACTGTATACTCTGACTACTGTTAAATACTATGTACTGTAACCTGATGGCTGGTACTGCTCTTTCTGTAAAGAAAAAACTGTAACTACTGTATAATCTGACTATTGGGAAAGAAAAAATATGTGCCATACTTACCTTTATCATACTGTACTTACAATACTACAGCACAGTACTACTTTCCTGATGCTTGCCCATTACGCGCGATCACAATGGGCAACACAGTCGCAATATGGTCTATATATTTATTGCAGCGTTCCACGGTGAGTACATCGTTCCAAAAACTCATTATGCCTTTCAACAATTTGTCCTTTTTGGAGGGTTTCAGCTCTTTCTGGATATGGTCCTTCAGCTGATGCCAGACCATTTCGATCGGATTGAAGTCTGGCGATCTGTCATTGGAAAAAAAGGACAATTAGTTTAAGAGATACAGTACACAGTAAAAACAGTGGGAAAAAATGAGACACGGTTAACGCACTTACTCCGCTGGCGTCTTCACCCAGTTGATACCGCACTCAAGGATATGCGCTGTTGACGCGGTGTGCTTCGGATCGTTGTCCTGGTAGAAGGAGTGACCATTCGTGAACTCGCGTGTGATGTATTGCACTATCTCAGGGACAATGTTGTCTTGGAAGAAAGCTGTATTCATGATTCCTATAGCAAGAAAAGAAAAGTGCTCAAAAAACGGCACAATAGTACAGTACAGACCATACAGTAAGGATACACTAGTAAAGTACAGTGCATAAGGCTACATTATATTTGATATATTTTACCTTCAAAGATGACAATGCATCCTGGTCCACGCCTAGAGATGGCACCCCACACATGCAGCTTCACGGGGTGTTTTGGCCGCGGCTTCAAAGATATGCGGCCTTTTTTGGGGAATGCAAAGCTTGCAAATCTCTCAAGCGACACAGTAGACTCGTCAGTGAAGATGCAATCCTGGAAAGTTTCCCCACTGTCGATCCATGCCTGGGCCTGGACCACTCTTTTGATTTTGTTTGCGTCCCTTATCATGGGGTACGCTCTGTAATGACAAGGAATAAATAATTTTAGCAGTACAGTACAGTTTCCTAAACAACACTTGTACCTCCTGTACTGTCCAGTACTAACCTCACACGTCCATATTTCCATCCAATGCTGCATCTCATCTTCTTTATGCTGGTCTCGGATACAGTGAGATTGTGCTTTTCCTGCAGAGAGTTTTTGACCCTTAATGCACTCTTCTCATCATTCTCCTCACTTATTTTGTCCACCAGAAGAGTTGTCTCCCTACAATGTAAAGAAAAACAATCAGGTAAGTAAAAATATTAGAGACAGTAGATCAATAGGATACAATATATTGTTCTATTAATATGTAGCAATATAAAAAATATAGATACTGTTGTAAAATAAATATAAAAATACAAAATATATTTACAGTGGCGTCCCAGCTGAATCTAATGTGGCTGCCCCCGCAATTTAAAAATAGCACGGGCGGCGCGCGGCTGTCTTCGGCCGAAAACCGTCCGGTTTTCCCGCGCCTCGGGCGCTTTCAATAGTAAGCGCCATTAACGCTTATCTATTGAAGCAGCCGCCGCGGGGGAAACTCCGTTTATAAACGGAGAACAGACCCGCGGCTAGCCCGCTATGCACCCGGCGAACATTAGATTCAGCCCGGCCGCGACAGTACAGTTGTAATATAAATAAAAATAGAAAAAATATATATACTGTTGTAATATAAATATTAATATACAAAATATATATATGCTGTTGTAATATAAATATACAAAATATATATACTGTTGTAATATAAATTTAAATAGAAAAAATATATATACTATTGTAATATAAATACTGTATAAATATACAAAATATATATACTGTTGTAATATAAATATAAATGTACAATATATATATATATATATATACTGTTGTATTATAAATCAACAGAAATAACAAAAATATGTGATACAGTACATTTTTTGATGTAAATTTTTTTTAAGTTTTATAAATATACTTACAAGTTAGTTACCCTTGGTGACCATTTGCGTTCTCTGTTTTTTCCGTGTGCATGATACAGTAGCTCACGGTGGTTGCTGGCACAACGAGGCCAGAAGTAGCTAACCAGCGTTGGATAGCAGCAATTCGGTGTCCGCTCGTGGACATCTTCTTAATTCGCATGCTGAGATCCTTGGAAATCTTTTTACAGCCATTGCTGCAAGTAGAAAGAAATACAAACACAAGAATGTATATTCGATGTTTAGTCGATGTGTATTCAATGTGCAGTGAATCCACAAAATGGATGGTGTATTTATACGTTAATGACTCACATTAGTGTACGCCCACTTTCAACACCTGTACCTCGCCGCCATGCATTAAAGTTTACACACTTTGCATAGCCCACCACTCCATGATCTTTATCTGAACTTGCCCTTGTCCAGATACTGCATTATGCCATCTGCTTCCATGGATCAACCCCGATTCTACGGACGCAGGAACCCACTCGCCTCTGCCGTGCCTGTCATGCAGAAAAAGCAAAAGGCGGTTGCCGTTTTCACGCCAAGGCAAAAGCGACAGGCTAAGGCCAATAAAGAAAACCTTCTGCTGATCCCAAAGGCTAAGGGTTTTCATAGACGTCAGCCTTATTATGTCAAGAAGATATACGGTGATGTACTCTCGACGCAAAACGAATGGCAGCCAACCCATCGAATCCGCAGACCACTTCCTCACATTCGCTTCGACGACTGTGCCGCCGCCCTCCCGGAAACCCACAGGCCATCTTCTCCAGTTCTATCCGAAGACGCTGCCGCCTCTGAAATCCATGGGTCACTTTCTCCTTTGCTCTTTGACGACTCTGCTTCTCGCCCGAAAATCCAAAGGTCACTTTCTCCATCCCTCTTCGACGACGCTGCCGCTTCTCCTCTACCGGATATCCACAGGTCACCTCCTCCACCCTTCTTCGACGACGCTGCCGCTTCTCTCCATGGAACCCCCATCTCATCCTCTGTTGCACAAATCCACCCAGATGTCCACACGCCATGCACATGAAGCAGCTCTTTAGACCGGATGCTGAATGGGATAAGTGTGGATCTCCCCGGGAACTCTATTGTGCTAGCAAAGATAGATTTGCTTCTGGAGACCATGCTAAATGTGGAGCAATGGATGCTACATATGGATCAACGGACGATACATATGGATCAACGGATGCAACATATGGATCAACAGATGGATAGACGGATGGAGAAGATAGAGGCTGACATAGCGGGTATACATCATTTGCTCGGTGTTAATGCCCCTGTTTCCCCGACGCCGGAGCAGGGGAGTGACATGGATGTGATGAATGGGAGCATCGACCCCCTTCCATCACCAAGCGCACCCCCTCCACCAGAAGATGTAGTGTACATGTATGCCGTTGAGGAGGACATGACAACCCCGTTAAGATCACGCCAGGAGACAACACGGCGACCAAGACCGGAGGAAAGCTTCCTCCCAGGCAACCTACCATCGCCCGTCGCCTCAAGCACACCCGCTCCCAGAAGACCTATATTCGCTCGCATCGATACGGTGCCCGACATCACCCTGTGCGATCTGCCACCGGCGCTAAGGGAGAAGTATAGGGTGATGAGTGCTGGTGCACCCCACAAGTATGCCTTGTTACTTTTTAAGCACCATGTTCCCTACTCGTTGTACTGCGACTGGGCCTTCAGAGTGAACTATGATGGAAATCGCGTAAAAAAGGCACTTCCTGCCAATTTAAGAAAGACCATTCTGGATGAAATGCGGTGCTTTTATCCAATTACAGATCCTGTAATGAAAGGCGTTCGAGACTGCATTAATGGTGTTTTGCGCCATGCAAGGAATCGGCCATGGACGGAAAATGTGGTGGACTTTCTGGTTTAATCACGGGTACTGTAAGACCAAACTGTATTGTTGTGCTGAACTGTGCTGTACATGTTTTGACCTGCTGAACTTAAATAAAGGAGATGTTTTGACCTGCTGTACTGTATTTAACTTACTGTTTTAACTTGCTGTACACACACACAGGACCTGCACAATTCCAGTCCCTGAGCGCCACAAACAGGCACGGTTTTCCTGAAAATCGGGCCTGTTTGCTGCCCTCGAGGACTGTAGTGGTACAGGCCTGACTGACTGTTTTGCACACCATCCCACTGTACTGTATACAGGCATACCCCGCATTAACATACGCAATGGGACCGGAGCATGTATGTAAAGCGAAAATGTACTTAAAGTGAAGCACTACCTTTTTCCCACTTATCGATGCATGTATTGTACAGCAATCGTCATATACGTGCACAACTGATGTAAATAACGCATTTGTAACAGGCTCTATAGTCTCCCCGCTTGCGCACAGCTTCGGTACAGGTAGGGAGCTGGTATTGCTGTTCAGGACGTGCTGACATGCGCATGCGTGAGCTGCCGTTTGCCTATTGGGCGATATGTACTTACTTGTGAGTGTACTTAAAGTGAGTGTCCTTAAACCGGGGTATGCCTGTATGTTTCTTTAATAAATGAGATGTTGCGTTTTGTATACTGTATTTTATGAATAAAGATTTTTTTTAATCACAGGTAAGACCATACTGTTGTGCTGAACTGTATTGTACATGTTTTGACCTGCTGTACTTAAATAAAGGAGATGTTGTTGTGTGTTTTTTAACTTGTATTTATACAGAAATGTTTTAACTTGCTGTACACACACACAGGACCTGCACAATTCCAGTCCCTGAGGGCCGCACACAGGCACGGTTTTCAAAGGTTACCCTGAAAACTGGGCCTGTTTGCTGCCCTCGAGGACTGTACTGGTGCAGACTGTTTTGCACACCATCCCACTGTATATGTTTTGACTTTAATAAAGGAGATGTTGGGTTTTGTATATTTTATGAATAAAGAATTTGTTTTTATAACATGTGACTGTAAACCATACTGACTGACTGTAAATGTTTTTACTTTCTGTACACAGGCGGCACACTTAATTCGAGTACGGCTAATTCCGCAAGCCGGGATATGTCCCGGCTTGCGAGCCGCACTCCCTCAGCGTGCCGCGCATCACCGATGCGCGGTCACGCATCATCGGGTGCCTGTGCCGCCTGTACGCGTGCCCAGGGCTCCCCGAGGGAGCCCTGGTGTCGCGTGGATCTACTTACGGCGGCGGGACGTTCCGGGGGACCCGTTGGACCCGGTAAGGAGAGGGGGAAGCCCCGATCGGCGGGCCTCTCCTCCGAGGCTTCGGCGCGCGCCTGGCACCCTCCGGCGCGCGCCAGGTTACTGCTGCGGCCGAGAACGGGCAAATGCTCGAATAAACTCGGCCACAGCAGTACATAAATGTTTCCACTAGCAGTAAACCATACACCTGTTGATGTTTTGAATTGCTGTGCACTTAAAATGTTTCTACATTGTACAGTATTTGAAAATAAATGTTTTTGTACTTACTCCACCAATAAAAGAACATGTTGATTTGTTTTACATTGTTCCATTGGCTCCTTTGCTACTGTAACAAAATACAGTGTTTCTAGAATGTCGAGGCATACTGCACTGTATACTGTAGGCATGCTCAGTATAAGAGTATAAAAAGAAATAGAAGACATACTGTACTGTATGTACTGCACTGTATACTGTAGAAGACACATAATGTACAGTATGTACAGTACTGTGATACATGAAGAATAAATGCATAGTTTTTATTTTTTCGGGTTTATAACACATATATGTATATAACACATGTATATAAAAAGTATTGTATACTGTACGGCCGGAAAACATCAGCAAACTGTTTCAGGTACAGTATTCTATCCTAATGAATAACAACGGCCACTAAACTGTAGACTCCGGTACGTGGGTTTTTAAATCCGATTCAGCAACGTGCAGGCATTGTTACACAAAGCGATATTATCCATCGAAATCCCTCCATTAGCCGTTTTCTTTTCTGAGGAAAAACAAAAGAATAGTTTTACGGTAATGGTCAGCCCCCTAAAGAAGTACCCAGCCAGTCCCACCAATAATTTTCTCGGGGGGCGTCTCCTGTTCACTTGCGCATGCGCCTACCGTCGATGTAATGACACGCATATGTGTTTCAAGAAGGTTCCAATGAGCATGCGCCTAGCGTTCCACCAATTGTTCAGTATCTGCAGCACAGTACTGGAGAAGCCGCTCAGCCAATAATATTGCTTACAGGAGAATCGCGGCGATATTGATACTGTATTGTCAAAATAAAAAAAACACAGAACATAATAGGGCAACAATACTCACCATAGAATTTCCCATTCAGCTGCCGCTGGCGCCTGTCCACTGCCAGTCCAGTGTTCTTGATCATCCACGTCGATAGTTTGCAGTGGGACTAGTCCACCTGTAGTCAGCTGATGAGGCTGGAAATTGCTTAGGTACATGCAAGCTTGATCGAAACTGCACGTGAAATCAGGCTCAGGCTTTCTGGATAGACAGCAAGGGTGGGACCGTTATTGGAAGCCGGTGCTGGTGCATTGCTTGGCAGTGACTGTCGTTTCTTAGTTGTTTTTAACCCGACCCTTCGCCTTTTGCCATCTGCATGATCATAGATACAGGAAAAAGCTGGTGATACACACCAATACCCTCCAACAAATTGTGGCTCAATACGATAAAAACAGGGATCGCTACATAACCTTTTCCTTATTGCACGCTTCCATGTATGAGGAGCTGGTGAAAATTTGTAAAAGTCATAGTTTTCGATAAAATACTGCTAAATTTGAACAACTGTTGCCATCTTATCATCTGTTGCATTAATCGCGGCCCATATCAAATACGCGTAACTTCTGTCAGGTTTTTGGAAAACGGGCTGCACTTGAACACTCATGGCGGGCGGCGGGTCTCTGGAGAATACTGTAGCCGAAACTGGATTTGGACTTTCTTTAATCTGAAAAGCCTAAATTGATACATTTTTGCAACTTCTTCCTTCAGTCTCAAGGCCAAGTTACAATAGCACACTGTGGTATCATTTATAAACGAAACACCTGCAAGTCGACACATTACTGAAGCGCATGCGCATTACAATTCATGAATATATGCCATCTGGCGGACATGCGAAGAATTGCAGCCTATTAAATCCGAATCATTCTCAATAAACGCATCAACCACGCGTCAACCGCGCATGACCCGCGCATGACCCGTGGCTGAGAACGCAAAATGAATGCGGCATGCTCCAGGTGAAGTGCGTCGCATTCCAGGAAAAAGCCAGGGAAAAACCGGCGATGTGTTAGAATCAGATGAGCCACAGCAGTATACACCCAGCAAAAACTAAAAGCAGGCACAAAACCCAGCTCTAGGCCAACATCTGTACATCTGTGTGTACATGTGGGCAACAACCAAGAACACCAGAGACCTGCAAGAAAAGGTTTGGAGATATAAAGCTTAGGCTTATAAGAAAAATGTCTAAAACAGGTCGACACGCATGTCAAACAGGAGGCGGTCCTCCTGCATCTCTACATCTATACTTTTATGAGAAGAAAATGTACAGTAAAATGGACCACCAACTAGTCTTTGGTATTGGACGGGACAGGGATATCTGGCCTAGTGGTCTTGAAAATCGAGGAGATGAGTACCATGACATGAAATACATTTGTAATTAAGGCATAAATAAAGTTATTACAAGGCAAGCATTAATACATATTTAAACAATTCACCGTAGTTTCTCTTATGCTATCAACTCATCTTTAATTTGACATGTCATTATGTTAACTTTTGTACATTCCTGGTTGTTCTTTAACTGATACACTTATACAATTGCTAGCATCTAAATCAATTTCTTGACACCAAAAGCGTGTTTCCTGCTGGTGAAAATCGTAGAGAAGTCCATGGAAATGGAGAAAGCGGTGCACTGAAAAATTGATGGGGCTTAGCACAAAAAATGATGATAAAAAAGAATGTATTGAACTCGCGGTCATGGAATGCAATATGGGGCAAGTAACGCTGACGCGCTTCACGCTTCTCAGTGCTTTATCAAAGTGTTTGCAGAGTAATCGTTAAGGTTTGCAGAGTCAGCGTTCGCGTTTTCCAGTCAGCGCGCCCGTGTGTGCAGTCAGCGCGCTCCCGCATGTGCAGAATCAGCGTTCATGTTTTCCAGTCCGCACGCCCGTGTGTGCAGTCAGCGCGTGCCCGCCTTTGCAGAGTCAGCGCCTTTACTCGCTGAGCCGCTCCTTCAGATCTCTTAATGAACACATTTCTGAGATCATGCATAACAGGCCTGCACAACTTGTCAAGTGAGAAGGGCCGAACTGCTCCAAGGAATACAGATTCGGGCCGCACGGGTAAAAACATCATCATCATCATCATCATCATCATCATCATCATCATCATCATCATCATCATCATCATCATCAGCAGCAGCAGCATCATCATCATCATCATCATCATCATCATCATCATCATCATCATCATCAACATCATCATCATCATCATCATCATCATCATCATCATCATCATCATCATCATCATCATCATCATCATCATCATCATCATCATCATCATCATCATCATCATCATCATCATTCACATCATCATCATCATCATCATCATCATCATCATCATCATCATCATCATCATCATCATCATCATCATCATCATCATCATCATCATCATCATCATCATATCTTTCCCAGCACCTATCATCATCATCCTCATATGTCAAGCACCCCTCAATCTCTCCCAGCACCCCTCATCATCCTCATTTCTGCCCAGCAACCCTCACCCTGATTTATATCTTCCCAGCACCCCTCATCCTCATATCTCCCCCAGCACCCCTCATCATCATCCTCATATCTCCCCCAGCACCCCTTACCCTCATATCTCCCCCAGCACCCCTCATCATCTTCATCCTCATTTTTCCCCCAGCACTCCTCATCATCTTCATATATCTCCCCCAGCACCCCTCATCCTCATATCTCCCCCTGCTCCCCTCATCATCAATGTTTGTGACTCCCCCTCTCTAACACCCCCATCTCTCCCCTTCACCCATACACAATACTCACCCTCCACATCACACACAATAACCCCTGCAGACCACACACATTCCACCCCCCTGCATCTCACATCCCCCTGCATCTCACATTACCCCTCCGCATCTCACCTCACATCAACCCCCTGCACCTCACCCCCCTGCACATCACCCGTCCTGCACATCACCACCCTTGCACATCACCCCTCCTGCACATCACCCACCTGCACCTCAAATCACCCCCCTGAACATCACCCCCTGCACATATCCCCCTGCACCTCACATATCCCTCTGCACCTTACATCACTCCCTGCACCTCCTCACCTCACATCACCCCCCCGCACCTCCCTTACACCTCCCCTCACCCCCCTGCACCTTAGATCACAGAGGCAGAACAGGCAGGACTGCTCGCGCTCGGAAGCAGCGGGCACCGGAAGTGCTGCACTGCTAGAGCGTGCAGTCTTGAGAGCGGGCTGGGGGGGAGGAGGGGGAGAGCGGGCTCGGCTCACAGCGGGTGGCGGGTGGCGGGTGGCGGAGAGGGAGAGCGGACTTGGGAGGGAGGAGGGGGAAAGCCGCCACTGCGGGCCACACAGTGAGTGCCGGCGGGCCGCATGTGGCCCACAGCCCGCGTGTTGTGCAGGCCTGACCTAAATAAATGTTCTGTTACACTGGATGTACAGTACACTTGTAGATATATCTGTGGCTACATGAATATTTATAAATTAGCTACTGTATACAGATCTGTGTCCAGTATAATTTTTTCTCAATAGGCCAGTTTACATTGTACTCTTGTGGTTTGGATAAGTGGAACACCATGCCAGCATTTAATGTACCATTCATTTGTAAATTCTAAATTATTTTATTTTAATCTCAAACATTTACACACAAATATATTAGCAGTTGATTACGTGATGTTACTGTTAATGGCATTTGCACATGTACATAAAAAAGACGTGTATGTTACATAATCATATGTATTTATTGTTAAGCAGATAATACAATGCATAACAATATCAATGTACAGGCAAAATCATAACAATAGCACATAATTAGTTTGTCATTATGTGAATAGCAAATTGTATTTTTTTCTGATAGTTATGGGTGACGAAACAGACTCGGATTTGTCTGCCTCGCCAAATATGTCTCAATTTGGCTCTGAGGAATTTGTCGAGGAGAGACAAGCAATTGAAGCTGTTGAGTATACCGAAGAACCCCAATATGGAGAATATGCTGAAGCCCTCAGCCAACTTGATGTCTCTGACCCCATTGATGATTATACAGCAGAACAAGAGGAGTTCGTTCATAATGACAATCCTGAAGGACAGGATATTGAATATCCTGTACAGGATACAAGAGGAGGAGGTCAATGACCCTCTACAACCAGGCCAGGAGGACAAAGAATATGCAGCTTCATTTTCTACATTCAAAACAGCTGAAGAAATATGTCTCCTACATCAAGAGGCTGGGGCTGACAAACTTTTGAAATGCCAAAACAAAATATTTAGAGAACTGGGGAAAATAAGAATCCTTTTCCAGGAACATATAGAAACTCATAAAGCAATTTTGAATAGTCTAACAATTACAGCTCAATCAATAACAGAGGTAAAAGAGGCACAGGCGAGTACCTGCCAAGCTCACAGTACTAGTGGTGTGGCCCCAGCAATGACTGAATGCCTGCCACCTACTTCTGCTACACCTAGCACTTCCAGAAGAGTCCTTTCCACACCTACCAGTGCAACTGGTATCAGTTCAAGACCAAATAACCGGTCTAAAAATCAAGCCTTGCAAAAAACTGATAAGTAGGCAATAACATTTAATATAAAAAAAATATTTCTGTACAAATGTCTTTTTTCCATAGCCTATATAGCTCAATGTTGGCCCTTTACATTAGCCACTAAGTGTATAAAAAAAATCTGGGTAGTTGGGTTGGTGGTTAGTTCAAAGTAGTCAAAATGGACAGATAAAGGAGTGTATGGTGTGATACATCCGATGACAACAATCATCAATTCATCTTTCCTAATTTGAGCATGTTCTGCTCATTTATAGCACATGTAAAAAAAATGCTGCATTGAATAATATATAGTACATGTATGAGGGATATATTTATTATAACTGTGTATACAGTGGGAAGTATGACATGAGTATACATGTTTGACACACGTCAGACAAATGTACTATACTTCACTAATGCTAAAGCCACGTACAGAACAATTTCAAATTATGAAGTTTGTGAGAACATAATAAATGTGCATAAATATGTGATTCTCATTTCTATTTAACGATCATTATCATGCTGACATGAAAAACCTCAAGTTATTTAGTACACACAAAGACAAACATACTAAATAGTTCTTGTGAACATTTACAATTAACTTATGTTTAGACACAATAGTGTTTCCAATTACTGCGTGTCTGGTAGTTTGGCCAGTGAATTGTGTTGAATATGCAAGTAAAAATGATACAATACACTGTATGTGGGAGAAGATTACATGGGCACTTCTTCCTTTGTATAAAGACCTTGTACAGTACTTTACACATTGTGAACATTGATACATTTTCCCCAAAGCTTCTTTTAAGGAATACTTTTCGTTACTTTCCACCATTCCATGAGAAAATATGCAGTTAGAAATGTCTTCCAACAAGAGTCCTCCGTTAAGTTATGCATATCTCATATATAGCGCCATTCAATTCCGAACAGAGAAAAGAGCAACTGTATCAGAGCTATATCAGTATATCATTGACAAATACCCCATTTTACAAAAATACTACAAACCATGACGGATGGAGAAATGCAATCAGACAGACTTTATCAATCAATGATTGTTTTATTCGAAACCCACCATATCCTGGAAAGAGAGGTGGGTCTTGGTCAGTGCACGAATCATGGATGGCTATGTTTGATCATGGAAATTTAAGAAGAAAAGAGCGCTCTTTCGAAAAAAAATACCATGATATAGGTGTCGCAGCGGTGCCTTAAATTTTCAGCAGCATTTTTATTCTTTTGAACCGGAACCAGCATTTTTATTCTTTTCAACCAGAACCAGCACTTGCCTAACTATTACAAGAACATGCATAATAAAGACAACAAGAAAAACCAAAAAAATGTAAAAGCGCCGTATGGGATTTTAGTGTGAATATGGGCACTGAAGCAAAAAATAAAAACAAAAAATCATGTGACATGAACCAGTCCGGTGCAAATAAGGGTTTGCTAAAAATAAATATATGTATAGATGAAATTAAGATAATCACAACCCGGTGGTAGGTGCAGCTTCTTGTAATAGGGAACCCCCAGTCCCTAATGTGAACGTGACAACAGAAAGTAGAAAGTGAGAAGCGCAGTCAATGGGGGTTGTGATTAAACTAATGTTCTTTATTGAAAGAACTTGTCCCAAGGAAATCCCTCTAGGACAACAATGATAAAAAGTCAATACATGAATGGTATTAAAAATAGTGCAAATAGAGTGGGTATACGGTAACACTTGGTCGGTCTCCAGGGGATAGAAAAAGGGAGTAGCCCGATGGATAGTCTTAATACTTACATTTAAAATCTTTTTTTATTATCTATATTTTGTATTGACCAATTGTATTTATGTGAGTTAGCACTCTATTTGAAAATGTTTGTAGGTTAAGTATGTACCTTCAATTATTTAGCTTTAACAATAACGGACAATATATATAAATGTTTCAGAATGATCCAGTCCAATCAACGTGTGTAGGAATATACTCTATGTATCAATCTATTTAGCTAACAAGTTATTTATTTTTTGAAAATATCTGTGGAATATTCAATGTGTTGTAATTATTTAGTTATTATATATAAATAAAAATAAATATATGCACAAAAATTAATTATAAAAACAAATACCATCTACCACTGAATTCTAGTGTTTAACATTGACCACCATAAATTAATTTATATAGGAATGTATTTATTTCATTTATTGTATTATTCTTTGTGAAACATCCACTTTAAAATTAATTTAATCATAATATATATTTTTAATATATTATTATTAATTTTAAAGATATCTAGTATTTTGTATAATCATTGTGTGTGTGTTTTTTCGTTTTGTGACATGAACCAGCCATATATACTGTTTGCACCATTCTGTTCTAATAGTGGACTCATTTGAATTTATGTCAAAGATGAATGAGCCACTAATTGGGCATTAAATCAATTGCAATTAACTCTGCTATAAATTTTGAAGGCGCATGGTGTGACGTTATCCCTGACGAAGCCTTTTGGTGAAACGCGTAGGAGGAGGAGCAATAGGGTGTTTGCTTGCCATCAGTGCGCTTGAGAGGAGCGGACAATACCACTTGCTGGGCTGTCTATATGGTCATTGTGAACCACCAGGAGGAGGAGCGCAGAGAAACGGAGCCCAGAGACTACCGGGAAGGGTCTGTGCGTCACAGCCGGAAGTGACATCAGACCCGGACACCCGGAGGGCTGCGTGATATCGCGAGTTGCAGCACATTCAAGCTGTGTGCACCGGAGCGGTTTTTCGTGACCTGAGGGAAAACAGGACCGCCAAGGAGCTGCAGTACCAAAAGGGTGAGCGTATTCAAACTTTGTCTCAACCCTGGGGTACCCCTCTTCATTAATACCTGCCCGGGCAGTGCACAATCTACAGGATTAAGACTATCCATCGGGCTACTCCCGTTTTCTATCCCCTGGAGACCGACCAAGTGTTACCGTATACCCACTCTATTTGCACTATTTTTAATACCATTCATGTATTGACTTTTTATCATTGTTGTCCTAGAGGGATTTCCTTGGGACAAGTTCATTCAATAAAGAACATTAGTTTAATCACAACCCCCATTGACTGCGCTTCTCACTTTCTACTTTCTGTATGCATAATAAAGACCTGGCTCCAGCAGATGACATGTCACAAAGTAACTATCTGTATCCGCCTCAGTGCATGACACAATATCCAAACTATTCTGGACCAAGCAACTATCCGAACAATCTGAACCCACAGAACAACCAATTGTTCGACTACAGCAACTACCTCCACAACACCCCTTGCATGACTGCACAGAATCTGCATGCAATATAATGCAAGTAACTATTAAAGTTGTACTTTATACAATCTGTGATTCACTTATTCCCCAATGACACGCATATGCGTACCATTCATTACGCATGCGTGTACCATAGGAATAAACAATATAGTTTATAAGTTGTGCCGTGCCCCTTTTACCCCTTCTCCATCATCTGTTAATACTACAGAGATCATGGCTTAAATAGCACTAGATGCCAGAACAGACTTCTGAAAGAAGGTAAGAGACTGTTAACGAGATATGTGTCAATATTGTAAAATGTGCTGTGCAAGGCTGCTGTCAATAAGACAACTTTATGTGCATCTCTTTAATGTCATTCCACAATGTTTACACCCCTCTATTTTAAAGCAGGTCACCATTTTGGCTTTTTGGAGTTTAATATGTGCAGCAATGCAGTGCACATACTGATAATTAGTTGTGTACTTTGTCTATGGATCCATAATGATGTATTTGATCGGCTAATTCTGTATTTGTGACTTAGATAAATGGCTGGGAATGCAGCCAATTTATAGGTAATATGTGAAATTATGACGGCAATATCATGTTATCTGGCAGAACTGTAGGTATATCATTATTAGGAGGTTTGGCACAAAAAATGGCTGTAGTACAGGCAGTTTGATCAATTTTACTCGATGTTACTTCATATATGGTTGTTATAGAAAACATTCATGCATAATAAATAATCCGTTATTAAAAAAAAAATAGGTAAAAACAAATGTGAAAAATCATTTTAGCCCACAAACAAATGCAAACATTCTTAACGTGTACTACACAACTTACAATACAAAAACACGTACAGTATGATGTCTGTGTACAGCTTAAATTTTTTTTATCAATGAGTTCATTTATGGGTAACATGACAAATCTACTTATTTTACAGATGTCGACATCTCCATTCCACAGACAGAAGATCATGTGAATGGAAGTATCCAAACACAGAAAAAGTTACAACTTGTACATACACTTTACACATGCTGTACACATGATTTAGACACTTAGCTACATGATGTTGGGACTAGTGCTATGAGACAGTATACTGTACATCAGGGGTGCGCAAACATTTCTCCATGCGCACCCCTGCCTGCTCTCCTCGGTGCCTCGCGCCCCTCCCCCCCAGCTCGGCCCAGCATCAAGTGACACGTGGGGTCAAGTGACATCATGTTGTCATGGTAACTTGACATCACGGATACCATGACGATGTGTTGCTGGAAGGGAAGTGTGTTATACAGGCCTCGTGCGGTCCCCTGGCATTTAATTTAAATGCCTGGGTGGAGAGCGTGGGACCTCTATAACTGCCATGCCCCCCCCCCCAAAAAAAATCTTTTGCGCACCCCTGCTGTACATGATCATTTGATGAGGTTTTCTGTCTGAACAATTGTTATATATTTTTCACAACTATCGACATATATTATATATTAAATAAATTATTATCCTAATGTGTAATTAATGAGACATTTAAAAAATACTGTTTTGAACATGACAATACAATGTGTCAAAATGTCATTGATGGTATCGGTGTGCAATTGTTCAGATAGGCCATGATCCTGACCCTTTACATTAGTTATAGAAATACTCAGAATAATGTTTTAGTATGTTGTGTGTACAAAGACATTAGAAAATTAGTGTATGTTATATACTGTAGTAGAACTTTCTTGTATTCATCAAACTTCCACATGACTATGTAATTGTATTAAGCATTGACATTAAATATGACAAGATTGCAGTGTCTAAAGTTGCCATACAACAAATTTAACTGTGCTTAAGGCCACATACCAGGTTGCAGATAGAAGATATCCCTTGTCAGTAGCTCATATTACTGCAGGCATAGTAAATTAACGTTTTTGGGGAGAGGGAGTGGCACAGTGAGTAAAGACGCTGACTGGCATTGAGAGCTTGAAGCAAGGGAGCCTGGTTCAATTCCCGGTGTCGGCTCCTTGTGACCTTGGGCAAATCACTTCATCTTCCTGTGCCTGAGGCACCACAAAATGTAGATTTTAAGCTCCGCAGGGCAGGGACTTGTGCCAGACAAAATGTCTCTGTAAAGCGCTACATAAAACTAGCAGAGCTATACAAGAACACATTATTATTATTATTATTTTGTCATTTCAATTAAGTGTTAACTATACAATTAAGTAAGGAATGTGAACAATACAAAATATATCACAATTTGGTATCACAAGTCCTCATAACTAATTGTAGTGAAGTATATAATGGTTACAATTAAGTGTAAAGTTTATAAATACATTATATATGTTTTAATGTACAGTAGTTGTTAAGTTTCAATATAACAAATTATCAGCATATTGATCACAAGAACAGTAATATCTTTTAGCTTCATGCAGAACATTCTGCATTGTATGATGCACACATTGTAGGGGAGGGGGGTGAGAAAGAACATGATTTAAGGACCAATGTGTGAAACACATAATAGAAGCTGAGTGTAGAGGGAGAAAGGGAGTGGCCCAGGATTAATGGGGTTGCACCCCATTTGGCCATCCCCTGACCTCACCAGGGAGACAAGGGGGTTAATTGGGCTGAGGTCCAGAAATGTGATTTAACCCTTGTTATGACATGAAAATGTATATTCCCCTGTTCCCATGCTTTATTGTAAAATCTGGTTTAATCAGTATCTGCATCACACACACACTAGGATCCATCCGGGAGCACAAGGGTTAATAGTTCTTTAGTGATTATGGCCCTTTGTGTAATTTTTCCACCTTTTCAGGCACCATTTTGCAGGGTCCCATAAGCCGTCATTGGAGCTCCATGCGTTTCAATGGCGAATCTTGCTGTTTTGGTCCTGTTTCCGGTGAAGACCAGCAGATGGCGTCCGAGAGGAGGAGCGGCGGTTTCCCATTGTAAGTCAATGGGCCCATTGACTTCAATGGAGATTCCTCGAAGGAGCTTTCCAGGAACGAGTTGGCTGCCGTCCAAACCGGAAAACCGCAAAGCGGATACTTTTTCTATAAGAGAGCTTTGATCACTTAGCAGTCAAGTTCAAAGACAAGTGGCATGGGAATAAACAGTTCTAGAGCACATAGAAATAAAATTCTTTTTGCCCCTAGTTCCTAGACCTCCCCCCACTCGACCACAACCGGGTCCCCGAATCCTGGACCCCCGATAAGGGTCGAACCGAGAAGAGCAGGTCGCGCCATAGGTTCCAATGGCAGCGGCAGAAACAGCTCAAGAAAACGGCTAAGTGTAAAAAGCTGAAATTTAGGAATCCATAGCTCCGGTTCCGGAGGGTCCAGAGGATCAGGGTTTGGGGTACCTGTAATCACTGCTCCGGCATCGCTGCAGAACCATCCTTGACCCTCTTGGACCAACCCGACAGAGTATGGACCCACTTGAAAGTTCGGGACTTTTCCCATAGACTCCAATGGCGGCCAATCTCCATTGACCGGCTATGGCGGAAAACCCCCATTGACTTCAACGGCGGTGTCGCCCCGTTGAAAGTCTATGGCGGCGGATTCCCATAGCCGCCAACGGCGACGGTTTGCCATTGAAAGTCTATGGCGGCGGAGCCCGTTGTTTTCAATGGGGATTTAGTGAAAAACCATGATTTAATTTACAGCTGAGTTTTTTGTATTAAAATAGGAAACAATTTAAGGTGTATTTGTGTAACTCCGGTTCCGAAGGTCGTAGCAAGTCGCACATTGGACCATAGGGTGTCCCTGTTCCGGCATTGAGAACTGGGAAGTTTGGACCCGCTGGACCCAACGGAACCGGATATTTTAATATGTTTGTGTTTTATCTTTAATACTGTGTCCCAAAGCAGGGATAGAACCCAGAGGAAATTCCTTTGCATACCAGGGTAGCATATGGCCAGAGAGGCGACCCAATGTCTAGGACTTAAGTATTGTTCAAAGGATTTTGTCACCCTCACTGTTTACCTGAGGGCGGAGACGGCTCAAACCAGAGCAGTCTGTAAGTGTCCCATTTCACACCTCACAACAAAGAGTATCCTGCCAGGAATTCCGTTTGGTAGACTAGCTGGCATTCCTGATGCAAATGTGGGATTACAGAAAGGAGACCCCAGAGTGCTAATGCGCATGTACCAACGAGCAGGGGGGCATGCATCAAAATGTGTTCCCACGTTAAAGAGTGGCTAGAGGTAATTGAAGACCAATCACCTGTACTCAATGTTAAGGATAGGGTTACAAAAGGTTTATAAACTGTTGTCCACCCTTTATCCTTTGTCTTCTGATATCGTCTTGATTGTACCTGATTGCGAGAGAATTGCTATGCAACATACTTCTCATCCCCCATTCCCAAAGTAAGTGTACATCTTGTCTTGTTACTGTACTATATCGTGTGTTCACCTATCCAAAGGAATAAATATACTTTATTATATCTAAGTCTCGTTCAGTTCAAACCCAGTTATTTGGTGTAAATTACAACCTGTCATAAACTATCGTCACACTGAGGTAATCTGAAAATAAAGATCATTCATTAATCCACTGTCAAAGCAATGATGCAACACAATATAAATAATTGTAATAAAAAATCACACAATCATGACATGTGTGGCTAACATGTTGAGTCATAAAGGTGTTAAGTCTAAAAAAAGTACTTGGTTGTTGCTAGAGAGGGGTGGCAGAAGCTTAGATTTGTGTACGGGTGGTTGCTTTGTGATCACGGGAGGATTGCTCCTTTAAATTTACCCCGTCATAACGTATGCGGTTACACTATAAAGTTACGAAGATGGATGTTATTTAATTTTGATTAATTTGGATTCAATCACGAGTTCACTTTTGCTTCAATTACCCTATTTCCTCAATTCTAAGACGCACCCTTGATTGAATAAAAAAAAAATAGCATAGATTAATACACTATATACACTACACTACTCTACACCTTTATGCTGCGGCCACGCTGCCGCTGAGCATGCTTGGCGAGATCACTTCAGTGATTCCCAATAAGTATGGCCACCCTAACACGGTGTGCACGTACGCTTTCCAAAGCTCAGGGCTTGGAGAGATATGGACATTTGATTTCCAAGAGCTCAGCAGGGTCTTATGACCCTTCAATAAACAATGGGGAGAGAGAGAGACAGACACAGAATGGGGAGAGAGGGACAGACACAGAATGGGGAGAGAGGGACAGACACAGAATGGGGAGAGAGGGACAGACACAGAATGGGGAGAGAGGGACAGACACAGAATGGGGAGATAGAGGCAGACACAGAATGGGGAGAGAGAGGCAGACACAGAATGGGGAGAGAGAGACAGTATCGGATGAGCGCTGAGAGAATGGATGGATGGGGGGAGGAGAAAATGGAGGAAAGGGGGGAAGGGGGAGGGAGGTGGAGAAGGGGGGAACGGGGAGGGAGGGGGAGAATGGAGGGAAGGGGGAGGGAGAGAATCGAGGAGTGGGGGAGAGAATGGAGGGAAGGGGGAAGGAGAGAATGGAGGGAAGGGGGGAAGGAGAGAATGGAGGGAAGGTAGGAGATAATGGAGGGAAGGGGGGGAGGAAAGGGAAGGGAGACAATGGAGGAGTGGGGGGGAGGGAGAGAATGAGGGACACACATAGAGACACACCAACACACAAAGACACACACAGAGACACACAGAGATATACAAACACAAAGACAAGCACACACACACAGACACACACACAGACCCACACACACAGGCACACACAAACACACGCAGACACAGAAACAAAGACACACACACACAGATGCAAACACACACACAAACACATACACACAGCTCCCTCTGCACCTCCTGTATATCACACAGAGATTCAACAGGGGGAGCTGCTGGGTAATGTGAAGATCTCTGGCCGGCATGTCCAGCTGATCTCTCTGCACCTAGGGGGAGTGGAGGGGGGGTTGTGATCAGCACCATACTATTGCTGCACACTGAAGTTCTCCGGCCGGCATCTCCAGCAGCACCCCCTAGCTGATTTTTTAATTTTTTTATTACATCGATACTAAGATGCATTCATAGTTCAGACATGTGAAAATGGGAAAAAACAGAACCCGGGGGACACACATATTCACAACATCACTCGAGGCACTCACATATATTCACAATATCACCCGAGGACCCCAGAGGACACATATGCAGCCATGTTTGGTTTTGGCTATTATTCTACCCTGCCTAAAATGTAAGACCTGGTAGCAGTGCAGGCAGTGTTAGACCCAATCCAGGTTTTCCCCTGCCGTGAGCAGCTCCCTTGAGTGACAAGGAGAGAGGCGGGCTGGGGCCTGTGTTCTGCCCTATCAGGGGCTCTGACCTAAGCCCCTCCCATAGGTACTTAAGGGGCTACACTTCCTATATTTAGTCAGTTGTCTCTCCCCTGAGAGAGACTGGTCCCACGGGACCAGTGTGCACAGTGCTCTGGCCACATTCCATCCCCTCCCTTAGAGGAGTGGGAGTGAGGACTATACCTCCTACTCCATCAGGGAGTAGGGGAAGACTCGGGACTGACCCTTGGGGCCCATGCTTGGGGGTTGAGCCCAGGGACCATCACAATGCGGGAGGCCAAGTGTATGAAGTGTCTGCTGATTGTTGCTGTTCCTGTTTATAAAATGTACTCCTGCCTGAGTCTGCAATCTATCAGGGGGAGTATCAGAGAGTTCCCCTGTATGGATTGCCTCTGGCACTCCTGTAGCCTGCAGGGGATGGATACGATAAACCACCGAGAGAAGAGCTAAACATCACCCCAAAAGCCTGTCCTTTCTTCCCCATACCTCAGCGGAATGCTCAGCATCCTGTGAATCAGCAGGTACCCAGCACTACACACCATGTAATTGGCAGTTCTCCCAGAGGGTGGGAAAAATACAGTTACACATACTGTATACAAACAAAACACAGGGGTGCCCAATGCTACATCCAATTGACAAAACATATAAAGTAGTAAGTATAAAGTTGAAATACTTCAATAATAATAATAATATTTACTTGGTTATTTAGTTAAACCCTTTGGCCAAAGCGTCATAAGCCTGCATACCAACGTCAAGGTATAACCAAATGAATGCAGGTCCTAACACTAAACTGTGATGCAACCACAGTGAGTCTTGTACAGTCTACATACTGTACTGTATATTCACAACATCACCGGGGGGGGGGGTGACACATATTCACAACATCACCCAGGGACCCCGGGACACACACATGTATTCACAACATCACCCAGGGGACACATATATATTCACAACATCACGCTGGGGACACGCATATATTCACAACATCACGCTGGGGACATGCATATATTCACAACAACACCCGGGGGACACACATATATTCACAACATCACCTTGGGGACACACAAATATTCACAACATCACCCGGGGTACACACATATATTCACAAAATCACCCGGGGACCCTGGGGGACACACATGTATTCACAACATCACCCAGGGGACACACATATATTCACAACATCATCCCGGGGACACATATATATTCACAACATTACCCGGGGGACACACATATATTCACTACATCACCCGGGGACACTGGGACACACACATATATTCACAACTTCACCCGGGGGACACATATATTCACCACATCACCCGGGGGACACACATATATTCACAACATCACCCGGGAGACACGCATATATTCACAACAACACCCAGGAGACATGCATATATTCACAACATCACCAGGGGACACCTGGACACCAGCGGGGACCACCCGGTAGCCTTCGCCGGCCTCTGTTGTAAATAATGTGCAAAAATTTTTTTTTATACTTTTATGCATGTCTCCATATCTTTTGCGCCAGCCTTCAGCTGGTGATAAAATCTGGTGCGCTTTTATGGTCCGATAAAGTTATCACAGCTTTGTGAATAGAAGCTACTGGCAAAAACTGAAGGATAAGAACATTTCTGGCCCTATCGTACGACTTGTAGGCCCCTGTGTGTTCATTTACATCTCATTACCCAGAATACCTAGCTGCAGTGGAAGCATTGTACACTGGCGACACACTTTATTCGAGCTCGGCTAGTCCCACGAATTCGGGTATACCCGGGTGTATTGAGGTTTGTGACTGTTTTCTGCCCGAGTATATTGGGTTATTTTCTAGGCAGGGATTGAAGCATTTTATTCCCCCTGGCTGCAATACTGCACAGTATATATATATACTGCATTACAATTCATGAATTTATGCCATCTGGTAGACACGCGAAGCATTGCAGCCTATTAAATCCTAATCATTATCATTTAACAAATCAGCCGCCCATCAGCCAGGCATGAACCCAGGCTGGGAAGGCAAATGCAACGGGGCTTGTCAGAGGTGAGGAGCGGCGCATTCCAGGTATCTGCCAGGTACATACCAGGTATTTGCTCGAATAAAGTGTGTCGGTGCAGTATGCTAAGGCCTGGGACATAGTGATTTTCTCCGTGCGGAGGCGCGCTGAGGCTCAGGGAAAGCGGTGCTTTCCCTGGCATTACACAGCGTGCCATCCGTGGGCGTGTCGGGGGCGGGTCTGGGGGGCGGGCCAGTGACGTCACGGAGCTGGTTCGCCCTCATTGGGTGAACCTCTCACGTGACCGGCCCTGCTCTCCGGCGAGCGTCAAATTTCAAAACTCCGTCAGACACACGCTTCCCCAAGCGTGCGGACGCATGAACGAGCCCCTGCTAAAGCCGCTCTCATTGTGGCTGCAGGGGCTCAGTGCCGAGCAGCAGCACGTATAAGCGCTGACCATGCCCGAGGCCTAAGAGATAATGGGAAAAGGCCAGGTTGCAGACTTGTATGAGATATGCAAGTGTGCTCAGAAGTGATATGTGTACTTGCTATTTACTGTAAAGAAGCCACCTTACTGTTTATGTTAACAGTTTATTTAAAAAAAAAAAAAAAGCAGTAACCAGTTACATTTCCATGCCACAGGAAAACTAAAGGACATGAAAGAATGACTATTCTTATACCTTTATCAAATAAAAACTAGTTCAGCATAATGGAAGACAAAATAATTAAACATTTTTATAGCAGAAAAAGTCACCACCAATTTAGAAGAAGAAGCTTCAGTGAGCATGAGTTAAGTGGCCTGTAAATAAAATTGTAATTATACCAAATGCATTTTTATTGAAGCATATATCATTATCTTCCAGTTAAATTATTCAGTGATTCATAAGAAAAATCAGTGTGTATAACTAATCTCTTAAGCACAAATTCTTCAGAACTGTTATATTTCTTGTCTAGACCAGAGAACGGTATTAGTATTTCAACTGCAAAGCCGGAGCATTTTCTATACACACTTTTTACTGTTTATAGAAAGTTGTCCTGAACGTTAACATATTCGCTGTCAGAGCAGACGGCAGTGCCATGCAAAGCAATGTGTCGCTGGTCAATTCATCAATGGAAGTGCCAATGCTAGAAAAGCCATTATATTAATTGTAAGATTTGTAATCTCTTAACTGCAATATTCTACATAGTCCAAAGTGCCCATTCAGAACATTTTCAGACAAAAATTCTAATTGACTTCAATGACATTTTGAGACTATATGGATAGTTCTCTTAGGACACTTCTAATTTGTTAATGGTTCAAGATTGTAACAATGTAAACATTTTGTGTTGCGTTCAGCAATCAATGAATCTTCCAGAAAAGGCTGGAGGATTCAGGGAAGGGGCATACACTGTTGGAAGATGCTGGAGGAAATCAGTGTGCTATTTGCACAATCAGCATCTCTGAGAGTGCCAAAACCCATGGAGCTATACTTTTGTATCATGGCAACAAGTCTTAAACTGGAACTACAGAGTTTTACAGCGTGAGAAAAAAATTATGTGTTTCTTGTTTCTAGTTTGAGCAGCTGCCAGCAGCAGAGTATTTGCAATTCAGTTACCAGTTGGAAGAATGTTGTCTGTTCAATGCCAAACAGCTCCATGATATACTTATTTATTTATTTATAAAATATTTTACCAGGAAGTAATACATTGAGAGTTACTTCTCATTTTCAAGTATGTCCTGGGCACAGAGTAAGACAAATAATACATGGTTACAAATACAGTTACATAAATGAGCAGGGTATACATTATATACAAGACATTGCGTACACACTCACTCCTGACTGACAGGATTAGCAGAATCTCTGTCTTGTTCTATTAGTACTCAATGTTATTGGTTAATAAGGTGGACAGGCTTCTTGCTTCAGATTTAAGAAATGTTAAAACATGATGGGGGCTATGTATCAAACATGTCTACAGTATGTATCAGACATTAGCCATTACTTTAACAGCTTGAGACTTTGATAGTAGACCGTAAAGTATTCTACCAGGTTAGACAATAAAGGAAACCTATTTTGTTCTGATCACTCTGGTGCTGCATGTCCCAGTTCTGTACAGTAGCTGGGATGCTTTGATACTCAATCCTCTCTCCCATTGGTGCAGAACCCCTTGAATAAAGAGGAGAAAACTGAGCCCACCCAAACCAAGTAACTATGTTTTACAGTAGATATTTCTGGTTTAAATTTGTGTGACTGAACCCAAGGTAAAACCAAAGAGAAAAATACATTTGAATTGTTGTTCTATAGGCTCACAAAAACTCCAACGTACTATAAATAAGTTATCTTGAAACCATTTCCTTCACTGAGAACCCAGGAAAATGTAATTTGTTTCTCAATCACTAACATTTTGCAAAAACAGGGAGATGAAGAGGAGAAAAGATGTTGAACTCGCTATCAATATTCATCTGTTCTATAGCAATGTCCAATGTGATTTACAATTGTGTTTCAACCCCTTTATAATAGAGAGAGAAGAAGACGGATTAGACAGGGAGTTAATACAGGACGCTACTAAGATGTATACATGTGCAAAGTATTCACTAGCATGTTACTTAGCTGCATTTGTGGTGTTTCTTTGCAGACGCGGACACTTTTCAAAAACAAACATTTTCTTACCTTCGTTGGAAGGCATACCATATCACCACCCGGAGAGGGAGGGTGAAGGAGAAGAAAAAAGGAGGTAGTCAGAAAGTTAGTCAGAAGGGGGTGGGGGGAGAGTGGGGGGAAGGAGAGAGTGGGGGGATGGAGAGAGTGGGGGAAGGAGAGAGTGGGGGAACGGAGAGGTGGGGGGAAGGAGAGAGTGGGGGGTAAGGATAGTGAGAGGGGAAGGATACAGTAGCGAGGGGGGAAATGATAGCGAGAGTAGAAGGATAGCGAGGGGAGGGAGAGAGGAGGGATGAAAGAGAGTCCAATTTTACAAGAGTTCAAAGTGCTATAATTCTCTTCAAACAGTGCACGGAGAGAAACCTCTGCACAAAAAGGAGTAAACCTGAGAAACCTGGGAAATACGCTAATTATTAAGATCTTTTTGCATAGTCAATTAGCATATATCCCAGGTATATTATGTGTGCCCATTTTGTGCAAAGGTCTCTCTCTCAACCTATATGTCAGGGTCTGGAGAGAGATAATGCCACCTTTAGGTATGACAAGTATAACGTGAGACAGTGCTACTGTAACTTAACATGTCGTTTTCTACTAAGAAAACTAACAGCCATTGTCTTTGCATATAGTTAGCTTTGAGGATTTACATTAACCTCAGGGAACATAACGTCCTTTGTTTATTTTTATAACATGACTTTATGAACCCAGGCTTAATGGAGTTTTATGTTGGTCTTACACTCTGTTAGTTATTTTAGCTATATACAGTATTATTTACAGTATATACATATCTATTTGAATGTATGTCTATCTTAATTTATATAGCACCTACAGTATAGAAGTACTCCACATCTTACAATTGAGCAAAGGAAATGATAATACAATAAGTTCAATAAACAAGGTCATACAATAGGAAATGAAATTGCTGCCCATTAGAGCTTAGGGGCTATGCATTAAGCTCAATGGCTTTGCATTCTGATTTTCCACAAAAGCAGGTTCGTTAAAAAGTGAGGACGGGGACGCGATTCACTAAGGCCTTGAGCCCATCCACAGCGTACGTGTTGCTTTTTTCCCCCTGCTAGCATTCTTAACCTTTACGTACGCTAGCTAATAGAAAAAAAAGCCGCATGTAACATTTGCATGGAGATTCTGTATCTCGGTGCAAGACTGTTACAGGCGATCGTACATTAAATAAATACATTTTAATAATAGTATACATGAGCAGGGGGTCTCAGGACCTGAACCGCATTGGTTTCAAGTCTGAGGACCCCCTACTTCAGGACATACAGGCCCTGTTATGGGGTGCCGGTATCCCCTGCACTTTAAAGCTCCCGCGTCACGTGACCGGAACATTTAAATTCTGCAGGGGATACCGGCACCCCATAAACGGGCCTGTATCTCCTGAAGTAGGGGGTCCCCGAGCCTGAAATCAATGCAGATCAGCTCAGGAGACCCCCTGCACATCTACACTAGTATTAAAACACACATAACAATAAACAATAATTCATTACCGTAGCGGCTATCCGCTATGGCAATGAAGCTGCATTAAAATACGTTTTAATAATAGTGTGCGGAAGCAGGGGGTCCCCTGATCTGAACCGCATTGATTTCTGCCTCAGAGACCCCCTGCTTCCTGAGTTACAGGCCCCGGTATGGGGCATCGGGTGCCAGTTTCGCCGCCATCTTTATAGCGTCCAAGACGTGACGTGGGCTCTATAAAGATGGCGGCAACACTGGCAGCCGATGCCTCAAACCGTGGCCTGTAACTCAGGAACCTGGGGGTCCCGAGGCAGAAATCAATGCCTTTAAGATGACGTCGTCAAAACAAAGATGGCTGGCGACACATGGTACGATAGCCAATCAGAGCGTGGGAACTCCGTCCCAATTCTGATTGGCTGAAGCAAAGCCTCTGTCACATGTTCTACTTGTGCCAATCAGAGTTGGGATGGAGTACCCATGCTCTGATTGGCTACCGTACCATGTGTCGCCGGCCATCTTTGTTTTGATGACGTCATCTTAAAGGCAATTGAAACTCAGCCATTCTGATTGGCTGGCGTCTTTGCCTTTAAATGACGTCATAATTTTTTTTTTTCCGGCCAAATCACATGTTTTTCACGGCCCAATCAGGACCGTGGGAAACATTTGACCAAAATGTGACGTCATAGGCCTATAAAAGCCAATGTCACCTAATTTTATAGCCAGACGCCGAGGAGGGAACACCTCCACTCCTAAGAAGAGAAGAAGGGCGTGGCAGAAGAGGATGGAAAAAGAAGGAGAAGACCCCAAAGAAGAAAAGAAGACCCCAAGACAGACGGGAAGGATTACAAATAGAAGAAAGAAGACACCGTTATGGATTGTAAGGGTTTATTTTTTTATGGTTACCTGTGGATGTGTTCCAGTGCTTCCGGGTTGCCTGGATTTCGGTGAGTGGGCATCTAATGATAAGTAAAGAAAAGAAAAGTGTATTATTTTTACTTTTACAGGTTTTTTGGATTTTTGATTCATGTCTTTTATTTTTTCAGTCCCATTTAATGCCCGTGAATGTATCCATGTATATACATACATTCACAGACACTGAATGGGTGTATGCTATGTGATTTGTGTATGTAAATGCATTGTTTTTTTATGCTCTATTATTGCCCCTGTATGTTATGTATATCTATCTATTTGGATAGACATACAGGGATAATAATTGATTGTTTTGCTAATGTTTATGTTCTTTTCATGTATGGCTAATGTATTTATCAGCTTTATTTTGTCATTGGTGTGAATAATGTAATTTGTATTTAGTTACAGGTTATTTTTAATGGCTTCTTTCTGGTAGTTAGATTAGAATGATGGTGGTTACTTTCAATTAGAATTCTTTTGGCAATGGTTTGGCTTTAGGAATTGAATAGGGAATTGTATAATTGATTTGTATTGTATTGTAATTGTTTGAGGAAATTGATTAATTGATTGATGCTAAATGTATTGATGTTGCTTAGTTTCTTTTTGATTTTCATGATGGCATTGGTGGTTAGGGGACATTGTTCATAATGGATTTTATTGTTACATATATTTTGCATAGTGTTACATGATGCACAGATTAATTGCATCATGTACACACTCAATGCAATTGTATGATATTTCATATACATTTGTGTAGCTGCTGGTTTGTTGGTTTATATTTACAATTGCTGCTGGATTTATTTTAACATGCAATGTGGTGATTTTAAGATTAAGAATTTATATTTTGATTTATGCATGTTTTATGTGTTTCATAATTGGCAAATAATCTATTATCCATATCTGGATAATAGTTATTTTGCACCTTATTGTACTGTTTGTGTTGGGGGGTGTGGGGATTGATGTATTGAATGTATAGGTCCGGTTTATTTTTTTTACATACAGGGTTGATTCCTTTTGGTTTGCGGGGGACCTCTGGAGACCACCTGCGGTATCCTCGGGCTTCTCACGGGTACCAGGCTGGCAGGTCCACGGGGGACACCTGCGGGAAGAACTGGTCTCCCCACATCTGTGGGGGCACCGTGGACCCGTAGGGACCACCCGTGGGTCCCCAGACCCCTGTGAGAACCACCTGAGGCCCCTCAGACACCTGTGGGTCTGACCTAGGGCCCCCCAGACATCCACGGGCCTACCGTGGAGACCCCATTGTGGCCCACGGTGACCCGCGGAGACCACCTGGTGGACCATGGCACCTGGTGGGACCCACCAACAGGCCTCCAGACCCTGTGTGAAACATGATGCTGGTAACCTGTAGGTCTGTGAGGTAACCCGTCAGGTCCACCGGGGAACACCATGGGCCTGGGGTATGAACCCTGTATGTAAAATAATAAATCATGTATTTATGGAGGGCACAGGGGGTTACATATAGTTACATAGTAGATGGGAAAGGGGAGGGATCCTCAGGCGCGTTGTTCTGCTTGTGGCTCCAGGACATATATGGACGTAGGAAATAAAAGAGAGAGGGGGACCACAATGAGGAAAAATTCAACACATATAGATACCTTGGATCTCTTTATGGGGGTAAATAATTAATAGGAGAGGAGACACACTCACATTAGGTGTCTGGTCTTGATCAGATGACTAATCCTCTGGGGGGAGGGAGGGTTGGGGGAGAGGGAGAGCCCCCTGATGATTCCTCAGAAAATAGGGAAGAGAAGGGAAAAAATAGTGTAATAACGTTTATTGACATAAAGTAAAATAGAGATTAAAATCTCACAAGCGGCCAAATAATATTGGCATAGGGAGGAGATATGTCCAGACTCCACAGAGCGTCCCTCTCGTGTGGCCTGGTTTCCAGCTGGTAGAGTCTTGGGATAGTGCGTGGAGTTCAGCAAGCGGCAGGTAAAGTCTCCATAAGCCCGTGCACGAGCTGGGTCCTCCTCATCTGCTTTCCTCTTTGCACACACCTTCCACAGTTCCCGTCCCATCGCGCATGCACATGCGCTCCCGGCGAGATGCTGGCCAGACTTGGAAAACTCAACTTCCTCACTACGGTGGCTTTTACACCAGTAATACAGTCAGGGATCAATTTAATAATCAATTGACCCAGTATTGTAACTGCAAACCTTATAGCAGTAATCTCTTCAGTATATTAGTCCTGTCTCCTGACCAGCTAGCTTCCATCTGTGGGGGCACCGTGGACCCGTAGGGACAACCCGTGGGTCCCCAGACCCCAGTGGGAACCACCTGAGGCCCCTCAGACACCTCTGGGTCTGACCTGGGGGCCCCCAGACATCCACGGGCCTACCATGGAGACCCCATTGTGGCCCACGGTGACCCGCGGAGACCACCTGGTGGACCATGGCACCTGGTGGGACCCACCAACAGGCCTCCAGACCCTGTGTGAAACATGATGCTGGTAACCTGTAGGTCTGTTAGGTGACCCGTCAGGCCCACCGGGAACCCCATGGGCCTGGGGTATGAACCCTGTATGTAAAATAATAAATCATGTATTTATGGGGGGCACAGGGGGTTACATATAGTTACATAGTAGATGAGGTTGAAAAAAGACGTACGTCCATCAAGTTCAACCTATGCTAAATTTAGACAACAGATACTTTATTCTATATCTATACTTACTTATTGATCCAGAGGAAGGCAAACAAAAAACCCATTAAGGGGAAAAATTAAATCCTTCCTGACTCCAAGAATTGGCAATCGGATTAATCCCTGGATCAACATCCTTCCCATGTATACTTATTTGGTATATCCCTGTATACCTTTCCAATCTAAAAAGATGTCCAACCTGTTTTTGAACAAATCTATTGTATCTGCCATCACAGCCTCCATGGGTAATGAATTCCACATTTTAACTGCCCTTACTGTAAAGAACCCTTTCCTTTGTTGCTGGTGAAATTTCCTTTCCTCCAACCTTAAGGGATGGCCCCAAGTCCTTTGTACTGCTAGTGGGATGAATAGTTCTTTTGAAAGTTCCTTGTATTGTCCCTGAATATATTTGTATATAGTTATCATATCCCCTCTTAGACGCCTCTTTTCTAATGTAAATAAATCTAATTTAGCTAGCCTCTCCTCATAAGTTAGAATGTCCATCCCCTTTATTAATTTGGTGGCTCTTCTCTGCACTCTCTCTAGTTCCATAATGTCTTTTCTTAGGATTGGTGCCCAAAATTGTACTCCATATTCAAGGTGTGATCTTACTAATGCTTTGTAAAGGGGCATAATTATGTTTACTTCCCTTCCATCCATTGCCCGTTTGATGCAAGATAAGATCTTGTTTGCCTTTGCAGCTACTGCATGACATTGGGCACTATTGCTAAGCCTCCTGTCTACAAGCACTCCTAAATCCTTCTTCATTAAGGATTCCCCCAATATATCTCAATTTAATTTGTAAGTCACCTTTTTATTCTTGCATCCCAAATGCATAACCTTACATTTATTTTTATTAAACCTCATTTGCCATTTACCTGTCCACGTTTCCAGTCTCTCCAAGTCCTTCTGAAGGGAAATTACATCCTGCTCTGATTCTATTACCTTACACAATTTAGTATCATCAGCAAAGATGGAGACTTTGCTCTCGATCCCAACCTCAAGGTCATTAATAAACAAGTTAAAAAGCAGGGGTCCCAGTACCGATCCTTGAGGTACTCCACTCACGACTTTAGCCCAACCTGAAAAAGTTCCATTTATGACAACCCTCTGTTGTCTGTCCTTTAACCAGTTTTCAATCCAGGTGCATATATTATTACTGAGTCCAATTTTCTTTATTTTGTACACCAACCTCTTGTGTGAAACCGTATCAAAAGCCTTTGCAAAATTTAAGTAGATCACATCAACTGCATTACACTGGTCTAAATTCCTACTTACCTCCTCAAAGAAACAAATAAGGTTAGTTTGGCAAGATCTATCCTTCATAAATCCATGCTGACTATTACTAATAATTTTGTTTTCCATTAGGTATTCCTGAATAATATCCCGTATTAAAGCTTCAAGTAGTTTCCCTACTATTGAAGTCAGGCTTACAGGTCTGTAATTCCCCGGGTGTGATCTAGCTCCCTTTTTAAATATAGGCACCACATCTGCTTTACGCCAATCTTGTGATGCTGAGCCTGTGGAAATGGAGTCCTTGAATATTAAATATAATGGTTTTGCTATTAATGAGCTTAACTCCTTGAGAACTCTTGGATGTATGCCATCGGGGCCAGGTGCCTTATTTACTTAAATTTTTTCAAGTCGCTTATGAACTTCTTCCTCAGTTAACCAATTGGTCATTAATATGGAGGTTGTGGCTTCCTCCTGTGGCGCTACTATTGAACTTGATTCATCCCTGGTAAACACAGAGGGAAAGAATTTGTTTAATACCTCTGCTTTTTCCTTATCTCCAATAATCTGCCTACCCATCTCACACTGAAAGGGTCCTATATTTTCTTTTCTAATTTTTTTGTTATTAAGCTACTTAAAGAACTTTTTAGGGTTGACCTTACTTTCTATTGCAATCCTTTTTTCATTATCCATTTTTGCTAATTTAATTGCCCCTTTGCAATTTTTGTTACATTCCTTATAATTCTGATACGATGTCTCTGTCCCTTCTGACTTAAAGAATCTTCCTCTTCTTGTCCATTTCCTCCCCTACCTGTTTATTTAGCCACATTGGTATTGACTTATTTCTTTTATACTTATTACCCAAGGGTATACACTGATAAGTGTGCTTTTCTAACAATGTTTTAAAGACTGCCCATTTATCTTCTACATTTTTCCCTGCAAAAACATTATCCCATTTTATTACTACTAGATTAGACCTCAGTTTATTAAAATCTGCCTTTCTAAAGTTTAAAGTCTTTGTTGAACCCAAGTAATCTGTTTTTTGATCATTTATTTCAAATGAGACCATGTTATGATCACTGTTAACCAAATGTTCCAGGACTTGAATATTTGTTATTACTTCTACATTGTTTGATATGACCAAATCCAGAACTACTCATCTCCTGGTTGGTTCGTCAATAATTTGGCTCATATAATTATCTTTAAGCACCCCAAAAACTGTTTCCTTTTGTTGTAACACTAATCTCATTGCCCCAGTCTATGTCTGGATAATTAAAATTCCCCATTATGCAAACATGACCCAGTTTGGATGCCTTCTCCATTTGCAAATGTATTTTAGCTTCCTCAATCTCACAGATATTTGGTGGTTTATAGCATATTCCCACAAACATTTTCTTTATACATTTACCTCCACTGCTAATTTCTATCCACAAGGTCTTTACATTTTCATAATTCCCTTCATAGACATAATCCCTTATAATAGGTTTTAGATCTGGTTTAACATATAGACAGACTCCACCTCCCCTTCTATTTCTTCGATCCTTCCGAAAAAGAGAATACCCCTTTAAATTAACTGTCCAGTCATGAGTTTCATCCCACCATGTTTCAGTAATGCCTATGATATCATACTGCTTCCTTGTAGCTATTAATTCAAGCTCCCCCATTTTATCTGTCAGGCTTCTTGCATTAGCAAGCATGATTTAAGTTTTTTTCAGCCTGTACTATTATCTTATCTGCGCCTTACTTTCTGCTCCCACTTGGTTTAGTCTTTAGAAGTTTTCTAGTATTATCTGTATTTACTATGGGTATCACACTGCTTGTCAAACTTGCACTTGCCCCCATTCTACCTCCATACCACCTTGTATCCTCATCTATTTTAATTAGTTCATTATCTTTTTCATTCCCCTCCCCCCTCAATCCTAGTTTAAAATCTCCTCCAACCTTTTTAGCATTCTCCCCCCTAGCACAGAAGATCCCTCTTCATTGTGGTGCAATCCGTCCCTAGAATATAGATGGCACCTCTCAGAAAAGGAGTCCCAGTGCTCTACAAACCCAAACCCCTCCTTCCTACACCACTTTCTTAGCCATGCATTAACCTCCCTGATCTCTGACTGTCTCCCTGCGGTAGCGCATGGCACTGGTAGTATTTCAGAAAATACTACCTTGGAGGTCCTTGCCTTAAGCTTTTGGCCTAGATCCCTGTAATCATTTTTTAGGACCCTCCATCTTTCTCTAACTTTGTCATTGGTGCCAACATGTACCAAGACCGCCGGGTCAATCCCAGCCCCCCCCAACAATCTGTCTACCTGATCCACAATGTGCCGAACCCGAGCACCCGGGAGACAACAAACTGTTCGGTTCGTGCGGTCCTGGCAACAGATTGCCCTATCTACCTTCCTAATAATGGAGTCCCCTACCACCACAATATTTCTTTGCATCTGAGCATCCTGAGTCCCCACTGTGCTGGAGGAACTATTCCCCTGGCTGCTAGAGGAATTAGTCTCCCCCAGCCTTGCCATTTCTGCCCCAACATTCCCAATATCTTCACTCAACATGGCAAATCTATTGGGATGTGTCATCTCAGAAACGATCTGCTTCTCCCTATTGCCCCTGCTTCCCCTTCTAACTGTCACCCATCTACCTACCTGCTCCTCACTAACAGCAACTAAGCTAACTACCTGCTCTTCACTAAAAGTGCCACCATCTGCACCACTAGTCGAAGCAAGGGCCTGCTCAGTGAGCTCTAATTCCCTTTAAAGATTGCCAATGTCCCTCAATATTGCAAGTTGCCTCTTCAGATCAGCAATCTCTGATTCTAAAGAGACCACCTGCTCACACTTCTCACAGCAGTATGCTCCTTGGAAAAGCTGCCCCAAGTGCACATACATGTGGCAAGATGTGCATTGAGTGGCATTTTCAATCCTGCTCATTCTAGCAACTATGAAGTTTAGAAGTCCTAACAGTAAACTGTACTTCCATAAACTATACCTTGTTTAACTGCTTCCTTGTTCAAACTGCTTCTGGTTCTAACTGCACACACTTTAACCAACCAGCACTTCAATCAACCACACAGATCAATTAGTACACGCAAGCTCAGGATTCGTTAGAAGCCTCTGTTTAAATAGGGACACCCACCAGGTGTGTTAGGTTATCAATTAACTAACCCCACCCACTGCAGGTGTGTTAGACCAGCCAATTAACCAACCACACCTACTCTGCCTAGGCAGGAGAAAAGGAAAAAAAGTTACAGGCTTCAAATTACAGCACACTTTAAAAATAGATTAACCTACTGCACACACCCCAAAAACAGCCACCTCTGCTAGTATACCCAGTACTTCCCTTTCCTTCTGGTTCTAACTGCACACACTTTAACCAACCAGCACTTCAATCAACCACACAGATCAATCAGTACACGCAACTCAGGATTCATTAGAAGCCTCTGTTTAAATAGGGACACCCACCAGGTGTGTTAGGTTATCAATTAACTAACCCCACCCACTGCAAGTGTGTTAGGCCAGCCAATTAACCAACCACACCCACTCTGCCTAGGCAGGAGAAAAGGAAAAAAAAGTTACAGGCTTCAAATTACAGCACCTTTTAAAAATAGATTAACCCACTGCACACTCCCCAAAAACAGCCACCCCTGCTAGTATACCCAGTACTTCCCTTTCCTTCTGGTTCTAACTGCACACACTTTAACCAACCAACACTTCAATCAACCACACAGATCAATCAGTACACGCAAGCCGTGGGGTGGGTTATGTATTTAATAAATATAATGATGTTTATTGTGGGGCTGTGTATTGTTTTTATTGTGGGTTCAAGGGGTGGGGGAGGGGGTATTGGCCCAAGGGTATGTGGGCAGGCCTCCCGGCTGGGTAGTGAGTGAGGGTGGTTAGGCCTCACAGGGTGGGGGGTTAGAGGGGGAGGGTATGTAGGCCTCCCGAGTGGTGGGTGAGGGTGGGTTAACCCCTTAATGACTGTAGCGGTTAATAACCACTATGGTGATTAAGGGGTTAGGGGACATTACATTGGATGTTTTAATTCTTGTGTATGTTTTGCAGCACTGGAGGGGGCATGGGCAGGATGAAGATGTGGATGAAGATGGCCTTCATCGTGGGTGCCTTTAAAAGGTAAGTGTAATATGTTTCTCCTGTATTTATTGACAGTTTTATGTCTTTAAAATGGGCAAATGCATTATTATCCATATGTGGATAATAGTTTTTTTGCCATTACTGTATTGTATGTGTTAGGCGGGTGTATTTAGTTATTAATATTGTTTATTATTTTTGGAGGCGCAACATTGGTACCGGAGGCCCGCGGGTACCCCGGGACAACCGCTGGACCCCCGGACTCCTGCAGGGACCCTCGCACTCCCGGTGGACCCCAGCTTGGTGAGCCAGGGCCCCCCGGACCCTGCAGGGTCAGCCGGGGACACCCGCGCGACCCCTGGGCTCCCTCGTGGACCCCCGCGGGGTCAGCCGGGGACACCCGCCAGCCTGTTGTATGGGTTTTGCGCATGCAAAAATGTAAATCAATAATTTCTAAGTCCAGCTTTTTTTGGGTCTACCTTGTTCTGATCAACGCAACTTTCGCGCACGCTAAGGTTGCGTTGCTTAGTGCATCCCTCTTAAGGCCAGAATTTAACGCAAATAGGGTAACGAACGAGCAAAGTTGGACTTAGAAAAAATTCCTGAAATAAGTCAGTTTTAGAGCGCAAAGTGCCTGTTTGCTTTGCTTAGTGCATCGGGTTCAGCGCAACATCACGTTCTAAGAGCACTTTGCGCTCTAAAAGTCACTTAACAGAGCTTAGTGCATGACCCCCTTAGAATCTAAGTGGCATATTGGAAGACTTGCAGAGAAAGTAAGTGAGAGACTACAGTAAGTGCAGTCTATGGCAGTGTTTGGTCACAGTGGTTGGTAGGAGCAATTGTTGCTGTATTGGACAGTAGCCATGAGTCTAGGCGATGAAAACGGTTAATTTAAGAAGTGAGTTTTTTGCTTTGTATTAAAGGTCTGAAAATAAGCTGCATGTACTGAGTGTAACCGGTAAGGGACCACTGAGGGAAAAAGGTTTAAGGTGAGAGAGCAGTAGAGGTGAAAGGGATGAAATGGGACAGTTATGGGTGAAGCGCTGAAGATGAGCAGGGACATAACAAGTGATTAAAGAGGATATGTAGGGAGGAATAGATAATGGATTATAGTTATAGTTATATATATATAGTTATAGATAATGGATAATAGATAAAGGATTGCCTTTATGCGACAAGAGCGTTTGGATCGCTGTGCATTTAACCCTGTCATTACTAGCCAGCACTATCACTAACCGCACTAGCACCTCCCAGCTTGGGGAATATTTTATTCTAAGTTTTAATTCACTTTGACATACTTTTCACTTGTTTCGGCGTATTGATATCCTAATAAACATTTATTATTTTCATTTTAACAGGTTAGACGTCCTGTCGCCATATAGCCCTGCCTTTTGTGGGTGACTGGCATCAGTTAGGCTCCTCTAAGGATTACTATATCCTCCCTACTATTCATTATTGTTGCACCTTGAGTGAGTGCTTAAAAGGGACTTATGTGACCTTGGTCAACATCTTTTTGCATTCTTTGTTAATTTTTCCTATGCACCTGGTGTTTAAATAGATTATTTGTGTGGTATTGAGTGATTTCATCACCTTTATTAGATCAACAGTATATGAAGACATGTTAGCATCAGAGACTTATCATGTGCATTGGGAGAGCTATAACGAGAGCCAGGATAGAGATTGTCATGACCCACATACAGGTACTGCTTCTTTCTAAGCCATTCATTAGCACCCAGCTTTGCTGACTACAACACATGAGCTCCATGGTTTATAACAAGGAACCTTTCTCTAAACTCCTTGCTTCACAACAGCTTTGCTTGCTGGAGTGAGGATGTGTTGCTCACTTGCTGAATTTCCCGCTACAGATGCAATCTTTGTATCCAGCCCACGCTCCAGGGACACTCCATGACGCTCTCCGCCATCTGCTCGTGGGTGATTTTGTGCCTCCCCACAGCACACTTTCTCCCACTAGTGTTTGACAAAAGCCAGGTGAATCGTGCATGCGCACAGAAGGCGCGCAGATTTCCTGGTTTCCTATCCTGGCATGCCTGACTTTCTTTTGCATGTGCCTCATGGAAACTTTCTACAGCCCATTGCACCCCTACTGATCTGAATTCCTGACTCCAGCTATCTGTGCTTACCCAGGTGATTCTACACTACTCTCCCCATGGATGCCCTTACTGAGACTTAAAGAGCTTTGTTGCAGATACTAAGAGAGTTTAGAATATGAAAGAGAAGAGGGTTATTGACAGGACTTAAGGCAACTGAAAAATCGAGCAGGGTTATAAGGGGAAAATGACCATGGGTTTTTGCCTCATGTAGACACTGTATGCACATATCATCATTATTATCATTTTTCGCCCTTATTGACCACCTATGGATGAAGATCTCTCCAATGTACTGCAAGGTACAGAGGCTGCAAGTACTGTAGAGATGAGCAAAATATTCATCTGTCTTTCTGAATATGGTGAAAATTATCCCTTTTTGCACACTTGTAACATTCAATCTTTCATAAAGGTTCTCCCTCAAAAAAGTCTTACACCTAAAACGTTGAAGTATGCCAGATAAAAAGGAGAGAAAGGAAGGAAAAGAGAAGTCATGAGTGACTTATATACAGTACATCCATGTAGGAGATGTGTGCTGAGGTATTTAAAAACAGGAGACATTTTTAAGGGAAAATCAAATTAGGCTTTAATTTTTCCAGAACCTTCAAACATAAATAGTTTCCACAAACAAAAACAGGGTTAAAGGGAAACAACCTAGCTCCTCTAGGGGGCGCTGTCTAAACATCATAGTCCTGTCTATGTGTTGGGTGGCTAAGTCCCTCCCCAACCACAAATACTGTTTGTACAGATATAGTAGATTTTACTGGAACAGTTATCTTGCTCGTGGTGAATGCATCCCCGGTCATTTTCCAGACCAATTAAAAACTGTGGAGTATGTGATATGACAAAAGAAAAAAAGTGCGCAGCTAATGACTGATAAATAGGTATAAATACACTATAGTGAATATATTGTGCAATAAACCAATAAAATAACCTTATAGGACACTGATGATATGTCTGCAGCCTTTCTTAAGAGGTGGCTCAACACCCCCAGAACTAGAGAAACAAAACAAGAACAGGGCGCACAACGCACATAGTGAAATACAGTATAATAAAGTGCTTTACTAAGGAAAAATAAATTCTGCGTACATCAAAATTGATAAAATCAGACAAGGGGTTAGTGGGGTTACCACACAGCAAGACAGCTGAAGTCGTCGCTCATCACCCGACGTGAAGGGAAGAACAGCAGACCCGCAGTCATCAAGCGTGGCAGGGGAGACCCCTGGATCAATAGATCGCACTCTCTCCGTCTTGTTGCTGTAAATTGATTAATCCACAGTGTAAATCAATACACACCAGTCCCAGAATAGTAAACTGCAGTCCCGGTCAGTAACTTCCCTGTATCATGCCGACAGTACGCCGCTGTGTCGTGTGGGGATGCCTGCTAGTATGTGTATGTGTATGTGATACCCTTGAAATGATATTGAAAAAAAAACTACTTTTATTTTTTATTTCAGTTTTATTTTCTATGCAAAAATAGTGCAAACTAAGTAATCAGTGTACACAACAATAGAATATAATTTAATAAGTCTGTTGGAGAGCACATTCCCCCTTTGTCATCCAACTACAGATGTAGCTAGACTTACTGGCTCCAGAGTTACAGCTCAAAAAGAATAAAGATGTGGCTCCAGAAACCGTATCGTCCATGGCATAACTGCAGGAGGTCCATGCTTCTGGTTTGAGTCCCTAGCAGCATTAATCTCATGCCGCTGGGGCAGCCACTGTTGTATTACTGCAGCTTTCCCCTGTGCCAGAGACACATAGTCTGACTATACTGTATCTGTATATAATAGGGTAAACAGGGTGGGGATAGTGCAGAAACAGCATGTTGAGCAGCTCAACATGCCATGCCATCGGCTTCAGGGGTATAGCCATACATTCATGAGTGTATTTTTATTCTTGAGGTTAGTTCTATCTTGCCAGTGATGAACAGCTCTTTTGCATAAAGCCCTAAAAGATTCAGACGGGAAGAGCCATCCACTAGCTACAGTATTTCTTTTGTGGCCTTTGTTGGCTAAAACAGTATGTAAACAAATACATATCTAGTATCAAAAGTTGATTCGTTAATCTTTTTATTGAATAATAACTACATACTGTAAATAATATCCACCTCCTTATTTTCTACATTTACTGTTATTTTTTCTCTCTCAGTAATTTATACTGTATACAGTATTTGTTTTTATCCACACGCATGAGTACACAAATGTGCTATAAGAACGGAAAGGATTACTGTATATTTACATATAGCACTTACTGTATTTATCTCAGTGGAATGCATTAGCATTGAACTTACGGTAACTATAAGCATACAGGGTCTAGTACAATTCAATAATATGACACCATGGGACACTTAGCAGGTACTGCAATAATATAACTTTAATGCACGTCAGCAAGAAAGTACTGTAGAACAGTACGATTTTCTGCATAGCATAGTGTGTTCACTAGGGCAATAATGCTGACCACATCTGTATTGCCAAAGTAGGAAAAATACTAAAGTACAGCAGTTGAAAATTACAAAGGGAAAAGTTCTTTGCAGCAAAGGCAGTGAAAACATGGAATTTACTAACCTTGTAATGAAGACTGTTTATGCTAATACAGTAGTTATATATTTTATTTTTTTAAAAGAAGAAAATGTGAGATATTATGCGTTATAATGTGATATTCTGTGTGATGAGCCCGTGCAACAACCCTTGCTTTGTTTGTACAGATGCAGCGGCCGTTATTCGAACAAATCATGGCGCCGTTTTCGTGTGCGCTGCTGTACTCCACGCGGCATTAACGCCACCAATCGCCCCAGGCACACGTGTTTATTGCAGTAGCTTTGTTTGAATTTCATGGATTGTGTGCAATTAAATGCAATAAAGTGAATGAATTGTAATGTGTACAGTACTGTGCTACTGTGTCAATTTCAGGTGTTTAAAAGCCAGAACATTAAAATGCAATTTTCTGCTCTCGCCTGCACTTGCGTCTTAAGGCGGTACGGTTGGAAGGAATCCTGCGCCATGACGTGGGTATTCCGAGGTATTCACCATGTGAAGTGTTTCAATAACGGCCGCTGCATCTGTACTTCATCTTGTTCAAAGTGACCTCACACGATTGCTTCAAATGGTACTCTTCCACTTACCTTGGTCCATTCTTCCCTGTCAGGGACCACCTTACTCCCTTCCTCCCTTTTAATAAATTCATACCTGTACTGTAGGCCTAACCTTTTTGTACTACCAGTCAACAGTTCCAGTTCACTGCTCATGTCCTATCCGTAAAACACACACAGAGCTGACAAATGTAAATGAGTTTCTCAGCCAATTACAATTGAGCCAAAGTTGAACTTGATGAACATGTCCTTCTCCGACCCCATCTACAATGTATGTTACTTTAGCTTGTTGTAAGAATCACCTATATTTACAGACTCCCTCTCGAACACATAGTTAAAAAAAAAAATCAATTTAGAAGGAATATTTGTAATTACTGAAAATAAACAAAACACTATTGACACAAACATGTGAATATTATTGTTAGAATAACTGCTTTGCACAGGTACATTATTTCCAAATCTCTTTAAAATATTTAACAAACATTTTTCATCACGGAAGATAAAGTACACTGAGATGTGCATCGAATTTGTAAGCATGTTTTAGATTGCAAAACAGAAATAGATGTAATACTGTAATTTGTGAGCAATGAACATACTGTAATTCACAATTGCTTCACTTTCTGCTCAATTTAGCAAGTTATTCAACTTTTAAACGGCTTTACAGGTCAATATATCTCAAATACTCTTGCAAATAGTTAACGTAATAGGAATGAGAAGTCTTATTTATGTGTAATTTAGAACAAGAATTAAATTACATTTTAAACTCCCTTTGTGACTAGAAAAGAGAGTCCTGTTGCTTCGTGATAAAGACATAGTTATAAAGCTACATGCCTGTGGAGCAATATCTGTTAAAACAAACCATGAAAATTGCATTCAGTTGGCAAGCTCATACTTATCAAAGTGTTATAATCTACTAATGATGTTTTTTTTACAATGCCCTTAAATCTGGCTGTTCTGAGATTTGGAATTATGAGTGATTTCAGAAATACATTTTAAAGTTTCAATTTTGACATCTCTGGGTATTATTACCTGTATGTGTTTCTCCATAGAGCATGTCATCTGCGAAAAATATAATGTTGTTAGAGTGGCAATTAATATAAAATGTATCTATTCTCTGCGGGATTCAAGAGAATTGTGCAGATTTCCAAAAGTGACTTCGTACAGTCATTTGCATTACTTAAAGTTTGTTAGTTACTGTATGCCTTTTTGTACAGGTTAAACTACAACAGCTCTTATTGGATTATATACAAAACACCTACAATGACTAATGGTAATAAATAGACATGGGCGACCCTGTCTTAATCCGCTCTGTGGATTTTCCTGGGCTTTCCCGGTCAAATTTGATCTTCGGAAAGAAATCCGCCGTCTGATTACGTCATTGTACGGCCGCCTGGATTCTTTAAAATCCATCGTAGAGTAGGTCTCGGCCGCATGGATTTGAAAGAATTTGTAAATCGATTAAACATTAAAAATAAACCGCTGAACGGCTTTGTATTTATATTGAATCCGTCAACAGATTAGTCTTACTTTCACTCCTTAACCTCATCCTTTTCTGTCAGGATCTGTAACTATACACATGGAATTATTTGATAGTCAACATGACACAGATGTGACACTGGCTGCATCATTCTTGTCCATTGTTAAGGTCTGGGGTTGTGTTGTGGTGCACTATAATACCTGTTTCATGATTGTGTTGGATGTTACACAATCCCTTACTACTATAATATCCAACAAACAAATCCTACTTCTATTTGGATTACAGCTCAACCCCGTTATAGCGTGATCCGCTACAATGAGGATAAGCTTATAATGCGGTCTGAGCATGGCTCCCATTTTTAAAAAGCTAAGCTGCATTTTTGTTAATGTAGACAGACACATGAATCAGCATGAGTTGTTGTATTATATAACTGAAGGTAATGTAGGCAGTGCCCTACAGAATAATGAGGCTAAAAAATGTAGTTTGTGTTACTGGTTAGGAGTAATTAGAAGGCAGTTTACTGAGTCAGGGCAGCTGTGAGTGGGGACTAATCAGTGAGGCAGGAATCAATCCCTCTACAAGAACCAAGGGGCGGGCGGGCGGTCCCAAGGAATGTCATTCATGAAGAAAATGAGTTGGTAGGGAGGGCTAGGTGGGAAGAGAAAGACCAGGCATCCCTATGGGAAGAAAGAAAAAATAAACAGTTCCACAAAGAAAACAAAAGCCCTCTACCAATGGTCCTCCTAACGCTTGAGTACAGGGGAAATTTAGTCAGAGAGCATATCACAAAAGTCTCATCAAAGACTTCAAACTAGTAAAAATTCTAGAGGAGAGCACCGCAGGGTCAAATACGGGGAACAAGCATAACAAGGGAAAGGAAATGAGAACAGCGGAAACAATCACACTGACATCATGGATAAGTTACTGTACCTCCACTGTCAGGGGACTCAGACAGAGACAGCTGACATCCCGGCTTCCCCAGACTGCGTGAGATACTCCCCCAGCTCCCCCCCTCTCGCAGACACACCACCGGCTTCCACCAGCCTCTCCTGCACACAGACTTCTCCCCCTTAACTCCCCCAAACACACACACACACATATCTCCTCTCTTGTTTCTGGGACCGTCCATGCGGCTGCTGCCAGTGCTGCCTCACTTCTCCCTGCAACCCCCCCTCCCCCACTGGCGGCCATTTTTTTTTCACGATCATGGTTATAATGCGGTCTCATTATGTGGAGCTTGAGCACCATGTTATAGTGGGGTTCATCTGTTTTTTTATGGTGTTTCTTGGCTTTTTACAGTTCTTGGCCATTAGACATGGATCTGTTTGTGGATTGTTTTTATGTCTGGGCATTTATTGGATTTTGCAGCAGCTTCCCCTGATGATGAGGAGGACAGCCTTAATCCGGGTAGCTGTAGTAACACTTTTATTTATTTCGGGTGTTCATTGTTTGGCAATGTGGGTATCTAGGCACCCATTGCAGGTTTAGGTAAGCACAGTGCCAATCAATGGAATTTTTTACTTTTTTCTACAGGCAAAATTCCTATTAGGCATATTTGACTATTGCTGTGGGGGTAGGGGGAACTTGTTAGGGGTAGGGGTACATGGAGGGAGCAGGACCGGTAAGATGATTCCTCTCCCTTGTTCAGCTCCGAGGAACTGAGGGTGTGGCAGCTCGCATACGGCTCCTCCTGCAGTGACGTCGGTGGATACTGATTGAAGCTCACTGTGCCCCCTCTCTCTGGTAGAGTTTAGAGAAGAGGCACACAGTAGCAAGGAGTGGTTCTGGCTCAGCGTTGAGGCACTCATATTGCGGGGGAGGGCTCTGCTTTTTTTTAAGAGCATGCAGCTGTCTGCAAACTGTCCATGCGGTCTCCCAGGTCGGCGGGAACCGCTATTTTGGATCAAACTGCAGTCCACACCCAGTACAGGTTTAACTTGTGTAGTTATCACCGGCTGGAGTGTAGGCACACCATTTGCATCCTGACACATAATTGCAATGTCCTCACTGTATCCTCCCCCTGGTGAAACCAGGAGACCCAGGTTATGGCTTTTGCACCATTCCATAGCAAATTTGCAATGCCAGTCTCAGACTTTTGCAACTGGACCACGCGGTCCACATACGTTTGGCAGGAATGCATTCTCTATAGTTCTCTGCAGTATATGGTAGTCTCTGACCAGTGGGAAATCACTATACCCCAGGCTAGGCAAAACTCTTTCTGTAGTACACTGCACATGATAACAATCCAGTACAAATACTCTGTGGTTCATAGTCTGGCTACTGGCTAGTAGTACTCTGGGCTCTTCCCTGTGCAGTACTCTTGCGTCGCCCACTCTTGTCTGCCAGTGTTTCACAGATCCTTCATTCGGTGGCTCCTGGAGAACACCCAGGTACACCCACGTTCAAGGTATCTCGATTACCCACCTCAGATTTGACTAGAACAGCAATAGTAGAGGATAGAAGAGAAACTTCGGCGCAACTGCGCATGACTGAATCAATGAGACTCCCGGATGATCTTCAACCAACTTTATTGATACCACACACAAGGGCTACACCGCGATCTCCCCCTCTACGCATTTCACCCTCTAGGATAGGGCTTCGTCTTGGAGTGGGGAGATGCGGTGACTGCCTGACATTTAAACTCTAAAAAGCCTGCGAAAACGGCCTAAATGTTAACCCTTTCAAGGGGATAGAACTAAGATCCTTCATCAGCGAGAGGCACACGCTAAGCTCCCTCCCACAAAGCTCCATTGACTGAGACACCTATGGTGAATTTGCTGTTCACATTGAAGCGCAAGAAAGAGTTTTGGCAATTAGAACAGCAATAGCCCTATGTTTCCAGATCTATTCATTCTTTAGGGCCATCTAAGTTGTGCTTTGCAAGGTTATACTCCTCCTGACTACACCAAGCCACCCTCCTTCCTTAGCACTTGCTCTGGAACTGTACTTCATATCTTTCAGTGCTGCTTCACTGAAAGCCTGTCTTGATGATCTTAGCAGCGCCTCCACATGTAACACACATCCCTCCCCCCCTCTGGGAGATGTTGCTGCTACATGGAGTGTGGTGGTGCATACCTGTTGGCTCACAGTAGATCTGAGTCTCCCGCATGGTGTAGGGGATGTCAGAACAGGCTTCCGGGGTATTAACTGAATCGTACTAACGGTGACAGTACCTCCATGTGAAACTCTTTGCTCTTCTCATTAGAAATTTCAGTCTCAGGCAAGAAGGTATTATAAAACACTAGAACACTTTATTCACTGTAAGTTCCACAGCAAACACAGCAACCAGAAGAGCTTAGGGCATTCATCCTCAGGATGTCCCTGGACCTGCACTCCCAGCCTAGGGCACCAGAAGCAGTCCAAGCTCTTCTCTTTCTCCCTGGTGGAGTAAGAGGAATAGTCTCCCACCACTCCCCTACGGGAGGGCCACAGATTGTCAGAGCCTGCACAACTGGTTTGGGTAGACTGGCCTCTCTCAATGGTAGAGGCAGACTCACTAAATCAAGAAGTGCAGCTCCTTAAGTACAGGAAAACCAGGAACCTGATTGGACACAAGGCCTAGTTGCACCACCTCACCCGTGACACACTGAAGCTGCAGGAGGTGGGAAAACCCCATCATTACTCCTGGCAGGCCTGCTCTATTAGAGCTTACAGCCAAGAGGAGGGCAGACTGGTAGCCAGTGAAACCAGGCCTGGCTACAGATATATATCTTTTGCATATGTTATTTACTAGTGTCCTTTTAATTTGAAATGTTATTGTAATTTTAAGATTTATTATATAGTATTGGCTCTCATGATGTGATTCAAATTGCATCTTTTTTGACATCACTATAGATTGATAAGTAATCTTATGATCCAATATGGATCATAGTAACCAATTGAGATTGGATTTTGTTACCTATCCCTTAGAGATGACCTGTTATCATTTCTATAGCTTAGTAAACTTATGGTATATTCTATAGAATACGTAATACAGTAATGTGTTTCATGAACAATCTAGATACTGTCATTAAGGGAATGATTTCCTGAATGATTTGAATATCATTACCTGCAAGTTATTAGTATATCACTGATTCCATCAGTGATCCACACAGTGGTTTAATTCAATTTAACAGGATGAACATGTATATGTTTAGTGTCTAGGGCTGCTATAAGAACTTTTTGATACACTTACAGTAGTCCAATTTGTTGCAATTTATTTACACATTATTTGTTACAATTTATGCAGTTTGTGTTCACATTTAATGAGAGCCTTTTCAATACTTAACTATGCCTTTGCTGTTCATTATAAATAATTACACTCAGATGTTCTGAATTAGAAGGAGGGGCTATATCACTTACCTTTGTGTATGCTCCTGTAGACTCCTTGAGAAAGCGCTGTTAGATTGAAATGAGTGGGAGGAGATTTTTCCCTGTTTTGGCTTTAGTATGTTTTTTGTTTTTTAATATGTGACCCAATAAACTTTATTTTTGTATTACCCGGTGAGTTGATCATGCTTTTGTGCTGGTTTGTTGCTCAATAAATCCTTGGTTACTTTCTGTATGCTGATTCCCCGATTGAGTGACACTCTGATGTGTGGCAGGCTCCATTACATAGGACACGCACCATCTGGTTCCAGAGGAGACGGTATCACAAGCAGCTGGGCTGAACAATGATAACACAGAGACAGAGGCAGAACTTCAAAGTGGAACGGGGGCTATGGAGGTAATTCACCTATCCTCCACAGTGCAGACACCCCCACCAGTCTTTCATCATACACTCCGTGGCTTACTCTGTTTGTCCTGATCTCGTCCATGTAACCGTCGTGAGTATAACGGACATTGCTTACTGTATACCTGCCTTTTCACTGTTAACTATACCCAGCATTTACTATGCTTTACAACAATATATTGTGGAACGTTGACCACTCTAGAATATTTTTTAGCTTAGTCTTGGAGCTTTGAGTGATTAATATATATCCATCTGCTATTTATTACGTTAAAACGCTAAGCGCTTTGAAGTTTTTTATTTTCTTTCCTATAGTTTTGGAGGCAGCCTTTAACGCCGAATTGATGAAAAATGAACCATATTGGAAGCTATATACAGATCTAGAACAACTATGTGGAAAACAAGCATTCTCTGGTTTGTCTTTATATATAAATGAATGCAAACACTTTTTTACTTTAAAGACAAATGGTACATAAATAACACGCTGTATGAATGCTTTTATGTCATACAGAACAATCCAGTTGTGAGGATTCGCCATCCTGATGGGCGGAACTCACCTCCTCAGCCTTCTACATCTGGCAGTCAAGAGTTGCGGTTCCATGGCGGTTCCACTACGCACGTGCAGGCGATGCTCAATCAGCCTGCCTCTCCAGATCCGCCTCCAGTCTTGGCCCCGCTCTGAAGACAGACATGCGCGGTGCGCGAGTGGCGTGTGATCGAGTCACCACCCCTTAACGTCAGTGACGCACAAGACAGGCTTCCCCTGGACCCGCCTCCAGGCTCCATTCCCATTTGGATGACGGGCATGTGCGGTACGTGAATGGCGCACGATCGGATCACCACCTCCTGACATCAGTGACACGCACCGGACATAGCTCCAACCCCAGACCTAATCGGGCTGCACAATAGGGCACACCTGCGCGACCCAGCAGCCTATCCGCGCATTCCATCTCGTCCAGCCCCACTTCCCATTCCCACTTCCCATCTCTTAAATACCTGCTCAGCCCAGACACTCATCTCTGAGCATAACCTAGTGTATGACGTCGTGCCTTGCTGCATTCTCACCGTGATCCTGCTATTCCCTGCCTTGTGCCTTGCAAGCCTTGTTCCTGATCTCTCTGCTGCCTGACCCTGCTTCGTTCACTGGACTCCGCATCTCTCCAACTCTGACCCGTCATACGTACGACCATCCTGATCTCTACAACCCTGACCTTGGCTGCCCTCACAGCAACTACTCTCCACTCTCCTATCCAGACCGTGCCAAAGTACCCCAACGATCTGCTACTCTCCAATCCAGACCTTGCCAAAGTACCCCAACGATCTGCTACTCCCCAATCCATACCTGGCCAGTTTATCGACTACTCTACTTTCCATACTCCTGACCCAGCTAGCAAGACTAATCTACATCGTAGGTGTGCCCGCGTGGCTGTGGGTTGGCGTGGGTTGGCATTTCTCAATTCCCTACCTCAGCACCGCGGTTGCGCTAAGTTTGTGGTGAACTACGCGTTACACCGATGCAGCAACGAAAAACGGTGAAATCTCGTACATACTGTCGACCAAACAACATTCAACAAACCCTGAGACGCGTAGATGCCCTGCTGCACCGCAAATAACTAATTTTGTATTTATTTATCTATTCTGGATAAGAGAATGCTTTTATTCAGTTATTACACTTTTTTTTATAAACTCAAAATGGGTCATACAGCAACACTAATTTTGTATTTATTTATTTTTTAAATTATGCTGTCCATTTTTTCACTTTTTTAATAAGGGGGTCAATTTTGAAATGATAAAACAGTTGGGATGGATAAGAGATAACTTTTATTCAACTTTTTTTTATAGATTCAAGATTATCCATGCGGCAACACGTTAGATGCACAAATGAATGCTGTGAACCCGTATACGGAGCTGAATGCTCACCTACATCGACTGTTGTAAACAACATAACAAGGCCCTCTACAGCAAAGGACTGGTAATATATTTTTTTCATTTTGTCCCCTTGTACATACGCCTTGTAGTGAATGTCTCCTATTATTTGTGTGGTACTACCATAATGCATCTAGATGGCATGGTTTTAGTCTAGTAATGCAGTGGTCTGACTGAATTTTTAAATAAAAAACTGCTAATGGCATATTTTCACAGTCCTTGACATTTTCTGGACATACGCACTTCAGTATTTCAGAAAAATCTAGCCCGGACATGTCCCCCAAAACCAATAAACATGTCCGGACATGTTAGCATTCAGAAAAACCTGCCCGGGTATGGCCCTCATATGAATCCGCCCCCATCCTGTCTACGTCAACCGTATGCACCAATCACAAAAAAAGAATAAAAAAGAATTATAAATAATAATTAAAAAAAATTGCTACAGGGGCGTCAACCACTTTTTTTTACCACATAGGGCGTCAACCCCAACATATTGTCGCATGGGGCGGAGCTGGATATGGAAGGGACAGGAACACATGGGTGGGGTTTAGCCCAAAAGGGGCAGGACTTAGCCTAAAAGGGGACAGGACCACCTGTAAAAAATAGTTTGACATAATGTATCATATCGGTAAAGGGCAAAGTATTTGACAGGAAGAACTCCAATGGTTAAACAATGGACAGACTGACTCCCCCTTCCCCTCTAACAGACTAGAGTACGTTAGACTTGCTTGCTCACTGTTAATCTCTTGATATCGATAGGCACGTAATCCCTCAATGCTGAACTTTGCACCCCTGCGGGAGAGGGACTCGCCATTGCTGTGTAGTTCCTGTGACTTCAACAATCAAATCACCTCAGTAAAAACCACATGCCATGTGATAGGTTGAGAGAGCCTTAGAAAAGAACTTGTTGCATAGGCCATAGATGTATGCAGGTAAGAAAAGTGACAAAAGTATGTTATTTTGCAGTGATGTTCAATGTTACCAATAGCACTTTAGTCTAGTGTATAGCATATGAATGAGAAATGTTGTGTTGATTACTCATTTTGAATGTTCCACAACAAAAATATTACTGAAAACTGCCATAAAACAGAAATCATATTTTCGCTCTTTTGCTGTTGGTTATAAGCCTTTTATAAATAAAAATATGATATGCTGTAGCACAATTTTTGCGATATGACATTCTAGTATTATCTCCAATCAAAAGATTACATGCATCAATGATATAGTACATAACTTATTTTGTGAACCACGTTGCTAGTATTAAGGATTTATGCACTTTTATACTACTGTATATCTTCCCATATCGAATAGTCTGATACCTCAGCCGTATGTGGTATTTCAAGCAACCATTTTAGCAATAAACATTACTATCAAAGCATTTGTTTTTTATATCAACATATACTGTATACACTTGGGAGAAAGAACAAATGAAATCTCTGAAAAAAGATATAGTGTATAAGATTTTTTCCAGAATACACAACAACATAGGTATACAGATGTAGCAAGCGTTATTGCATCTGCTAGAATACACCAGTGGCTGTAATAGCGCGGTGCACCAGACATTTCTTCACATGCGGCTTGTGCCATTAGAATGTTGTCTGCTCCTGCTAGCTTGTAGTGTGTCCCGCTGCAACACGCACGCGGGGGCAATAATGTCTGCTACTGTACATCTGTACCACTCATTTAAATAGTATGTTGAGTAACTCAAAATGTTTATTATGCACTCAGGTGACAAGAAAACCACTCTTGGCAGTTTATTTTTATATATCTAATTTGCTTCCCGTTTTTTTTAAAATACCTTCAATTCTATGGCTTCTATGTGACATTTAAACAGATATTTGCAGAATTTAAGCACTAAAATGAATGTAGGGAAATACATCTCCTTAATCTCCTTAATAACAATCCATGCCATTCTCCTGTACATATTTCAGTATGTTCTATTACATTTAATCTCTGAATCCTACCAATCATATTTGAAAGGAAAATGTAGAGTTCATAAAGCGAAATGCATTCTGTTAAATTTATATAACTTATATCCCAATCATTGCTCAATATTCTCATTAATCTTTCCAACAAGATATTTAGTAGAACTAAAGTTCTGAAGATATATTTCCTATGTGGGTACTCATATACTCGTTGTGAAATTCTTCCATACAATAATTAATCTAAGAAGATGTACATAAATACTCTTGTATATGATCTTCAAGCAAGTTTTGAATATTTTTGCCATGAAATCATTACATTCTGTACTTACTGTATTATATATATAAACCATTTGAAAACTTGTTAAAATATGAGGATACAGGTAATAATACATTATATCCAATTTACATCCAAGACATACACAGTCTTTGCAATTTTAAAACCCAGACCCACTACATTGTATATATATATTTGTGTTATGGAGTTATGGAGAGAGATATAGTACCCTAGGCTCCCCAGAAGCAGAGGCTTTGGCCCGCAGTTTCCCATAGGCATAGGAACATGGGGTTATATATGTAGAAGACTTTATTTTCCCCACTGATAACTTAACATATTGTGTTACAATGTAGAATATCAGAGAGTTTCCATACTGTAGGTTTTAATGGCAGTGATAACAAAGAATATGCCACCAAAATGCGCCAGCTGGATCATTAAATTTGACTACATCTGTATACAGCTGGACCCCGTTATAATGCGGTGCTTGGGGTCCACATAATTAGATCGCGTTATAAGCGGATTGCGAGAAAAAAAATGGCAGCGATCAGGGGGAGAACCAGAGGGGGAGAGCTCTCCCAGCTGTCCCAGACCCGGCAGCGCAGCGGCACCCACACTCATGACTTACCCGGCATCTGCAACAGAAGCTGGCAGCTATCTCCTTTCCATGCATCTGCCGTCAGCTTCCGGTTCACAGAGAGAGGAAAATCAGTGTGAGATGTGTCTGTGTCTGTGTGTATCATATCGGTAAAGGGCAAAGTATTTGACAGGAAGAACAGGTTAAACAATGGACAGACTGACTCACCCTTCCCCTCTAACAGACTAGAGTACGTTAGACTTGCTTGCTCACTGTTAATCTCTTGATATCGATAGGCACGTAATCCCTCAATGCTGAACTTTGCACCCCTGCGGGAGAGGGACTCGCCACCATCCCCAGTATACAAGGTACATGAAGCGTAAGGTCCAACCTCCTGGAGACCCTATGCAGAGAAAGCCCTGCCCTGTAACCCCAGTCCTACCCAGAGCCCTGATCACTGCATCTCTGCAATCGTTGCTGTAGTTGATGAGACATCCCCCACCTCCCCCAAAAGAGCTTGCTATCTGCCATGCTGCATCGCACGAGTTGGGTTACTCATAAATATACTGGAGAATTGATTAATTTATTGGAGCTCTATTGGTATACCAAGTTTCCTAAAGGAAATGAAGATGCAGTTTTAAACAAAATACATTTTATTAACAATTTGTACAAAACAGTACAATTGAGTAACACTTATCTTAGAGTCTATTATGCAATTGTTCCTATGTCTTGATTAAGCTTAATCAACCCGCACTGCACAATACACACTTAATGGAAAATAAAACAAATAAATCCAATGAATACACTTGAGTTGATGGAATTAGATTTAAACCCCTAGATGGTACAGTAGTGGTTAATTTTCCAAATGTCCCGTTCCTCCACTGAATTATGTTGAATAGAATCTAGGCACTATAGCCCAATTATAAACATTTCTTAGCATAAAATCCCCTTAGTTGAAGGATGTTAGTGGTAAGCTATATAGAATGCATTGCACAATGAGTTGTTTATTTGTGGCAGCTTAGAGTTCTGAGCATAAGTATATTCTTGAAGATGTTATATAGTTAGTTACTTGGTATACCAATAAAGCTTCAATAGATTAATCAATTCTATATTTACTGTATGTACCAGAGTGTTTTCCTTTTTCTATTGCACATTGTTGGGGGGTTGAGATTCCTCTTATTCATTAGGCTGCAGAAAATTCACTTATTAGAGTATTGTTTAACACTTGTGGATATTAAGAATAACATTTTCTATTGTTCACTTGTCAGTGTGGCCCGTTTCCATATATCAGCCATGGACAGTGTTGGTAACAGCCGGTCACGTAACGAGGTTCATACATTTTGGGATGAAAAGCCATTAGGATCAGCCTCCAGCACCTATACAAAGCAGATAGCAAAGCAGAGGAGTAAACCTCAAAGCCCGACGCTACTAGCCTGGAAGACAGCGTGTATCACGCGCAGGCTGAATTAACCCCAAACATACCGGAGACAAACCATGAGTGTATAAACGCTGTAGCTGTAATAAGGAAGTCCTTAGATCACATTGAATGGGAACCAGCTGGAAACGATGGACATTTGGTCCCCCTAAGGGAACTGACAGACCCTCGCATATACCAGGTAACCCTTAGTGATAAATCAGCAGCAAACAGTCACTGGACGGCATACTCACAATCCAGAATCCAGGTAAGTCTGAAGTCTCCGGTATAGGCTGCGTGCATCCAGGAATAACAGGAACAGGTAAGCAGAAGAAAAAACTAGGAGCACAGCAATGAAAAACGAGAACTGGAGGCCAAAGGAAAAAAAACAAAAATTTCATGGGACATCAACTATTTAAAAGAGAAACCTCTAACGCGTTTCTCGCATGGTGCGCTTTATCAAAGAGTAGTTTTGATAAAGCGCACCATGCGAGAAACGCGTTAGAGGTTTCTCTTTTAAATAGTTGATGTCCCATTAAATTTTTGTTATTTTTTAATTTGGCCTCCAGTTCTCGTTTTTCATTGCTGTGCTCCTAGTTTTTTCTTCTGCTTACGTATCCAAAGCAGTGAAGGGTTTGAAGGGTGTCATACGGACCTTCCCAGTTTGTAGTGCATGGTTTTGGGGGGGTGGCGGGGTGTTTGTGCCACTGGGTAACCCCCCCCTCACATCTTGCCAGCCTGTACCTCTGCAGCCAGCCTGGTTACTGCTGGGGTTAAAACCAGAGACATAACATAAAACACAGACAGAGCTCAGTTTTTAGCACATCTAGTGAGACTCATACACGGTACAGTGCCTAAATATATATGGAATAACTAATAAGTAAATGGTCTTTTAGTTTGACATTTTTGGCCAAAATTGTTGTAAGCCCCTGAGCCAACGCCAAGGCAGACCACATATCAGGGGTCCCTAACGCTAATATAAATTCTTAATAACCTGTTTAATAACAGGAAGAATGATTTATAGTAAATCTGTCAATATTAGCTGTAAAGTTCTGTCTGACTGAAGCTTTTATTAACCTGTACATTACCAGGAAAAGCACTCTGTATTAGAGATGTCTCAGCCAAACTGCAAGCCAAAGTTCTGTCTGACTGAAGCTTTTATTAACCTGTACATTACCAGGAAAAGCACTCTGTTTTAGAGATGTCACAGCCAAACTGCAAGCAGGCAAGTTCCCCTGAGTGGAAGATGCTATGGAGTGAGCCCATAACCATTTAAATGTGGGAGGGGGTGAGCTTAAATTAAGTAGGAGGTTGCCAACCTCCAATCAGCTATGACTAGCTGGACAAGAATTGTAAAACATACTGGACACCTAACAAGCTCCAATTAAACCCCCAAAATACCCACAACATATATATAAGCATATGAGTGTCAGAAGAGTGCTACTGAGCTGGCAATTGCATTAAAACCAGAGACATAACATAAAACACAGACAGAGCTCAGTTTTTAGCACATCTAGTGAGACTCATACACGGTACAGTGCCTAAATATATATGGAATAACTAATAAGTAAATGGTCTTTTAGTTTGACATTTTTGGCCAAAATTGTTGTAAGCCCCTGAGCCAACGCCAAGGCAGACCACATATCAGGGGTCCCTAACGCTAATATAAATTCTTAATAACCTGTTTAATAACAGGAAGAATGATTTATAGTAAATCTGTCAATATTAGCTGTAAAGTTCTGTCTGACTGAAGCTTTTATTAACCTGTACATTACCAGGAAAAGCACTCTGTATTAGAGATGTCTCAGCCAAACTGCAAGCCAAAGTTCTGTCTGACTGAAGCTTTTATTAACCTGTACATTACCAGGAAAAGCACTCTGTTTTAGAGATGTCACAGCCAAACTGCAAGCAGGCAAGTTCCCCTGAGTGGAAGATGCTATGGAGTGAGCCCATAACCATTTAAATGTGGGAGGGGGTGAGCTTAAATTAAGTAGGAGGTTGCCAACCTCCAATCAGCTATGACTAGCTGGACAAGAATTGTAAAACATACTGGACACCTAACAAGCTCCAATTAAACCCCCAAAATACCCACAACATATATATAAGCATATGAGTGTCAGAAGAGTGCTACTGAGCTGGCAATTGCATTAAAACCAGAGACATAACATAAAACACAGACAGAGCTCAGTTTTTAGCACATCTAGTGAGACTCATACACGGTACAGTGCCTAAATATATATGGAATAACTAATAAGTAAATGGTCTTTTAGTTTGACATTTTTGGCCAAAATTGTTGTAAGCCCCTGAGCCAACGCCAAGGCAGACCACATATCAGGGGTCCCTAACGCTAATATAAATTCTTAATAACCTGTTTAATAACAGGAAGAATGATTTATAGTAAATCTGTCAATATTAGCTGTAAAGTTCTGTCTGACTGAAGCTTTTATTAACCTGTACATTACCAGGAAAAGCACTCTGTATTAGAGATGTCTCAGCCAAACTGCAAGCCAAAGTTCTGTCTGACTGAAGCTTTTATTAACCTGTACATTACCAGGAAAAGCACTCTGTTTTAGAGATGTCACAGCCAAACTGCAAGCAGGCAAGTTCCCCTGAGTGGAAGATGCTATGGAGTGAGCCCATAACCATTTAAATGTGGGAGGGGGTGAGCTTAAATTAAGTAGGAGGTTGCCAACCTCCAATCAGCTATGACTAGCTGGACAAGAATTGTAAAACATACTGGACACCTAACAAGCTCCAATTAAACCCCCAAAATACCCACAACATATATATAAGCATATGAGTGTCAGAAGAGTGCTACTGAGCTGGCAATTGCATTAAAACCAGAGACATAACATAAAACACAGACAGAGCTCAGTTTTTAGCACATCTAGTGAGACTCATACACGGTACAGTGCCTAAATATATATGGAATAACTAATAAGTAAATGGTCTTTTAGTTTGACATTTTTGGCCAAAATTGTTGTAAGCCCCTGAGCCAACGCCAAGGCAGACCACATATCAGGGGTCCCTAACGCTAATATAAATTCTTAATAACCTGTTTAATAACAGGAAGAATGATTTATAGTAAATCTGTCAATATTAGCTGTAAAGTTCTGTCTGACTGAAGCTTTTATTAACCTGTACATTACCAGGAAAAGCACTCTGTATTAGAGATGTCTCAGCCAAACTGCAAGCCAAAGTTCTGTCTGACTGAAGCTTTTATTAACCTGTACATTACCAGGAAAAGCACTCTGTTTTAGAGATGTCACAGCCAAACTGCAAGCAGGCAAGTTCCCCTGAGTGGAAGATGCTATGGAGTGAGCCCATAACCATTTAAATGTGGGAGGGGGTGAGCTTAAATTAAGTAGGAGGTTGCCAACCTCCAATCAGCTATGACTAGCTGGACAAGAATTGTAAAACATACTGGACACCTAACAAGCTCCAATTAAACCCCCAAAATACCCACAACATATATATATAAGCATATGAGTGTCAGAAGAGTGCTACTGAGCTGGCAATTGCATTAAAACCAGAGACATAACATAAAACACAGACAGAGCTCAGTTTTTAGCACATCTAGTGAGACTCATACACGGTACAGTGCCTAAATATATATGGAATAACTAATAAGTAAATGGTCTTTTAGTTTGACATTTTTGGCCAAAATTGTTGTAAGCCCCTGAGCCAACGCCAAGGCAGACCACATATCAGGGGTCCCTAACGCTAATATAAATTCTTAATAACCTGTTTAATAACAGGAAGAATGATTTATAGTAAATCTGTCAATATTAGCTGTAAAGTTCTGTCTGACTGAAGCTTTTATTAACCTGTACATTACCAGGAAAAGCACTCTGTATTAGAGATGTCTCAGCCAAACTGCAAGCCAAAGTTCTGTCTGACTGAAGCTTTTATTAACCTGTACATTACCAGGAAAAGCACTCTGTTTTAGAGATGTCACAGCCAAACTGCAAGCAGGCAAGTTCCCCTGAGTGGAAGATGCTATGGAGTGAGCCCATAACCATTTAAATGTGGGAGGGGGTGAGCTTAAATTAAGTAGGAGGTTGCCAACCTCCAATCAGCTATGACTAGCTGGACAAGAATTGTAAAACATACTGGACACCTAACAAGCTCCAATTAAACCCCCAAAATACCCACAACATATATATAAGCATATGAGTGTCAGAAGAGTGCTACTGAGCTGGCAATTGCATTAAAACCAGAGACATAACATAAAACACAGACAGAGCTCAGTTTTTAGCACATCTAGTGAGACTCATACACGGTACAGTGCCTAAATATATATGGAATAACTAATAAGTAAATGGTCTTTTAGTTTGACATTTTTGGCCAAAATTGTTGTAAGCCCCTGAGCCAACGCCAAGGCAGACCACATATCAGGGGTCCCTAACGCTAATATAAATTCTTAATAACCTGTTTAATAACAGGAAGAATGATTTATAGTAAATCTGTCAATATTAGCTGTAAAGTTCTGTCTGACTGAAGCTTTTATTAACCTGTACATTACCAGGAAAAGCACTCTGTATTAGAGATGTCTCAGCCAAACTGCAAGCCAAAGTTCTGTCTGACTGAAGCTTTTATTAACCTGTACATTACCAGGAAAAGCACTCTGTTTTAGAGATGTCACAGCCAAACTGCAAGCAGGCAAGTTCCCCTGAGTGGAAGATGCTATGGAGTGAGCCCATAACCATTTAAATGTGGGAGGGGGTGAGCTTAAATTAAGTAGGAGGTTGCCAACCTCCAATCAGCTATGACTAGCTGGACAAGAATTGTAAAACATACTGGACACCTAACAAGCTCCAATTAAACCCCCAAAATACCCACAACATATATATAAGCATATGAGTGTCAGAAGAGTGCTACTGAGCTGGCAATTGCATTAAAACCAGAGACATAACATAAAACACAGACAGAGCTCAGTTTTTAGCACATCTAGTGAGACTCATACACGGTACAGTGCCTAAATATATATGGAATAACTAATAAGTAAATGGTCTTTTAGTTTGACATTTTTGGCCAAAATTGTTGTAAGCCCCTGAGCCAACGCCAAGGCAGACCACATATCAGGGGTCCCTAACGCTAATATAAATTCTTAATAACCTGTTTAATAACAGGAAGAATGATTTATAGTAAATCTGTCAATATTAGCTGTAAAGTTCTGTCTGACTGAAGCTTTTATTAACCTGTACATTACCAGGAAAAGCACTCTGTATTAGAGATGTCTCAGCCAAACTGCAAGCCAAAGTTCTGTCTGACTGAAGCTTTTATTAACCTGTACATTACCAGGAAAAGCACTCTGTTTTAGAGATGTCACAGCCAAACTGCAAGCAGGCAAGTTCCCCTGAGTGGAAGATGCTATGGAGTGAGCCCATAACCATTTAAATGTGGGAGGGGGTGAGCTTAAATTAAGTAGGAGGTTGCCAACCTCCAATCAGCTATGACTAGCTGGACAAGAATTGTAAAACATACTGGACACCTAACAAGCTCCAATTAAACCCCCAAAATACCCACAACATATATATAAGCATATGAGTGTCAGAAGAGTGCTACTGAGCTGGCAATTGCATTAAAACCAGAGACATAACATAAAACACAGACAGAGCTCAGTTTTTAGCACATCTAGTGAGACTCATACACGGTACAGTGCCTAAATATATATGGAATAACTAATAAGTAAATGGTCTTTTAGTTTGACATTTTTGGCCAAAATTGTTGTAAGCCCCTGAGCCAACGCCAAGGCAGACCACATATCAGGGGTCCCTAACGCTAATATAAATTCTTAATAACCTGTTTAATAACAGGAAGAATGATTTATAGTAAATCTGTCAATATTAGCTGTAAAGTTCTGTCTGACTGAAGCTTTTATTAACCTGTACATTACCAGGAAAAGCACTCTGTATTAGAGATGTCTCAGCCAAACTGCAAGCCAAAGTTCTGTCTGACTGAAGCTTTTATTAACCTGTACATTACCAGGAAAAGCACTCTGTTTTAGAGATGTCACAGCCAAACTGCAAGCAGGCAAGTTCCCCTGAGTGGAAGATGCTATGGAGTGAGCCCATAACCATTTAAATGTGGGAGGGGGTGAGCTTAAATTAAGTAGGAGGTTGCCAACCTCCAATCAGCTATGACTAGCTGGACAAGAATTGTAAAACATACTGGACACCTAACAAGCTCCAATTAAACCCCCAAAATACCCACAACATATATATATAAGCATATGAGTGTCAGAAGAGTGCTACTGAGCTGGCAATTGCATTAAAACCAGAGACATAACATAAAACACAGACAGAGCTCAGTTTTTAGCACATCTAGTGAGACTCATACACGGTACAGTGCCTAAATATATATGGAATAACTAATAAGTAAATGGTCTTTTAGTTTGACATTTTTGGCCAAAATTGTTGTAAGCCCCTGAGCCAACGCCAAGGCAGACCACATATCAGGGGTCCCTAACGCTAATATAAATTCTTAATAACCTGTTTAATAACAGGAAGAATGATTTATAGTAAATCTGTCAATATTAGCTGTAAAGTTCTGTCTGACTGAAGCTTTTATTAACCTGTACATTACCAGGAAAAGCACTCTGTATTAGAGATGTCTCAGCCAAACTGCAAGCCAAAGTTCTGTCTGACTGAAGCTTTTATTAACCTGTACATTACCAGGAAAAGCACTCTGTTTTAGAGATGTCACAGCCAAACTGCAAGCAGGCAAGTTCCCCTGAGTGGAAGATGCTATGGAGTGAGCCCATAACCATTTAAATGTGGGAGGGGGTGAGCTTAAATTAAGTAGGAGGTTGCCAACCTCCAATCAGCTATGACTAGCTGGACAAGAATTGTAAAACATACTGGACACCTAACAAGCTCCAATTAAACCCCCAAAATACCCACAACATATATATAAGCATATGAGTGTCAGAAGAGTGCTACTGAGCTGGCAATTGCATTAAAACCAGAGACATAACATAAAACACAGACAGAGCTCAGTTTTTAGCACATCTAGTGAGACTCATACACGGTACAGTGCCTAAATATATATGGAATAACTAATAAGTAAATGGTCTTTTAGTTTGACATTTTTGGCCAAAATTGTTGTAAGCCCCTGAGCCAACGCCAAGGCAGACCACATATCAGGGGTCCCTAACGCTAATATAAATTCTTAATAACCTGTTTAATAACAGGAAGAATGATTTATAGTAAATCTGTCAATATTAGCTGTAAAGTTCTGTCTGACTGAAGCTTTTATTAACCTGTACATTACCAGGAAAAGCACTCTGTATTAGAGATGTCTCAGCCAAACTGCAAGCCAAAGTTCTGTCTGACTGAAGCTTTTATTAACCTGTACATTACCAGGAAAAGCACTCTGTTTTAGAGATGTCACAGCCAAACTGCAAGCAGGCAAGTTCCCCTGAGTGGAAGATGCTATGGAGTGAGCCCATAACCATTTAAATGTGGGAGGGGGTGAGCTTAAATTAAGTAGGAGGTTGCCAACCTCCAATCAGCTATGACTAGCTGGACAAGAATTGTAAAACATACTGGACACCTAACAAGCTCCAATTAAACCCCCAAAATACCCACAACATATATATAAGCATATGAGTGTCAGAAGAGTGCTACTGAGCTGGCAATTGCATTAAAACCAGAGACATAACATAAAACACAGACAGAGCTCAGTTTTTAGCACATCTAGTGAGACTCATACACGGTACAGTGCCTAAATATATATGGAATAACTAATAAGTAAATGGTCTTTTAGTTTGACATTTTTGGCCAAAATTGTTGTAAGCCCCTGAGCCAACGCCAAGGCAGACCACATATCAGGGGTCCCTAACGCTAATATAAATTCTTAATAACCTGTTTAATAACAGGAAGAATGATTTATAGTAAATCTGTCAATATTAGCTGTAAAGTTCTGTCTGACTGAAGCTTTTATTAACCTGTACATTACCAGGAAAAGCACTCTGTATTAGAGATGTCTCAGCCAAACTGCAAGCCAAAGTTCTGTCTGACTGAAGCTTTTATTAACCTGTACATTACCAGGAAAAGCACTCTGTTTTAGAGATGTCACAGCCAAACTGCAAGCAGGCAAGTTCCCCTGAGTGGAAGATGCTATGGAGTGAGCCCATAACCATTTAAATGTGGGAGGGGGTGAGCTTAAATTAAGTAGGAGGTTGCCAACCTCCAATCAGCTATGACTAGCTGGACAAGAATTGTAAAACATACTGGACACCTAACAAGCTCCAATTAAACCCCCAAAATACCCACAACATATATATAAGCATATGAGTGTCAGAAGAGTGCTACTGAGCTGGCAATTGCATTAAAACCAGAGACATAACATAAAACACAGACAGAGCTCAGTTTTTAGCACATCTAGTGAGACTCATACACGGTACAGTGCCTAAATATATATGGAATAACTAATAAGTAAATGGTCTTTTAGTTTGAAATTTTTGGCCAAAATTGTTGTAAGCCCCTGAGCCAACGCCAAGGCAGACCACATATCAGGGGTCCCTAACGCTAATATAAATTCTTAATAACCTGTTTAATAACAGGAAGAATGATTTATAGTAAATCTGTCAATATTAGCTGTAAAGTTCTGTCTGACTAAAGCTTTTATTAACCTGTACATTACCAGGAAAAGCACTCTGTATTAGAGATGTCTCAGCCAAACTGCAAGCCAAAGTTCTGTCTGACTGAAGCTTTTATTAACCTGTACATTACCAGGAAAAGCACTCTGTTTTAGAGATGTCACAGCCAAACTGCAAGCAGGCAAGTTCCCCTGAGTGGAAGATGCTATGGAGTGAGCCCATAACCATTTAAATGTGGGAGGGGGTGAGCTTAAATTAAGTAGGAGGTTGCCAACCTCCAATCAGCTATGACTAGCTGGACAAGAATTGTAAAACATACTGGACACCTAACAAGCTCCAATTAAACCCCCAAAATACCCACAACATATATATATAAGCATATGAGTGTCAGAAGAGTGCTACTGAGCTGGCAATTGCATTAAAACCAGAGACATAACATAAAACACAGACAGAGCTCAGTTTTTAGCACATCTAGTGAGACTCATACACGGTACAGTGCCTAAATATATATGGAATAACTAATAAGTAAATGGTCTTTTAGTTTGACATTTTTGGCCAAAATTGTTGTAAGCCCCTGAGCCAACGCCAAGGCAGACCACATATCAGGGGTCCCTAACGCTAATATAAATTCTTAATAACCTGTTTAATAACAGGAAGAATGATTTATAGTAAATCTGTCAATATTAGCTGTAAAGTTCTGTCTGACTGAAGCTTTTATTAACCTGTACATTACCAGGAAAAGCACTCTGTATTAGAGATGTCTCAGCCAAACTGCAAGCCAAAGTTCTGTCTGACTGAAGCTTTTATTAACCTGTACATTACCAGGAAAAGCACTCTGTTTTAGAGATGTCACAGCCAAACTGCAAGCAGGCAAGTTCCCCTGAGTGGAAGATGCTATGGAGTGAGCCCATAACCATTTAAATGTGGGAGGGGGTGAGCTTAAATTAAGTAGGAGGTTGCCAACCTCCAATCAGCTATGACTAGCTGGACAAGAATTGTAAAACATACTGGACACCTAACAAGCTCCAATTAAACCCCCAAAATACCCACAACATATATATAAGCATATGAGTGTCAGAAGAGTGCTACTGAGCTGGCAATTGCATTAAAACCAGAGACATAACATAAAACACAGACAGAGCTCAGTTTTTAGCACATCTAGTGAGACTCATACACGGTACAGTGCCTAAATATATATGGAATAACTAATAAGTAAATGGTCTTTTAGTTTGACATTTTTGGCCAAAATTGTTGTAAGCCCCTGAGCCAACGCCAAGGCAGACCACATATCAGGGGTCCCTAACGCTAATATAAATTCTTAATAACCTGTTTAATAACAGGAAGAATGATTTATAGTAAATCTGTCAATATTAGCTGTAAAGTTCTGTCTGACTGAAGCTTTTATTAACCTGTACATTACCAGGAAAAGCACTCTGTATTAGAGATGTCTCAGCCAAACTGCAAGCCAAAGTTCTGTCTGACTGAAGCTTTTATTAACCTGTACATTACCAGGAAAAGCACTCTGTTTTAGAGATGTCACAGCCAAACTGCAAGCAGGCAAGTTCCCCTGAGTGGAAGATGCTATGGAGTGAGCCCATAACCATTTAAATGTGGGAGGGGGTGAGCTTAAATTAAGTAGGAGGTTGCCAACCTCCAATCAGCTATGACTAGCTGGACAAGAATTGTAAAACATACTGGACACCTAACAAGCTCCAATTAAACCCCCAAAATACCCACAACATATATATAAGCATATGAGTGTCAGAAGAGTGCTACTGAGCTGGCAATTGCATTAAAACCAGAGACATAACATAAAACACAGACAGAGCTCAGTTTTTAGCACATCTAGTGAGACTCATACACGGTACAGTGCCTAAATATATATGGAATAACTAATAAGTAAATGGTCTTTTAGTTTGACATTTTTGGCCAAAATTGTTGTAAGCCCCTGAGCCAACGCCAAGGCAGACCACATATCAGGGGTCCCTAACGCTAATATAAATTCTTAATAACCTGTTTAATAACAGGAAGAATGATTTATAGTAAATCTGTCAATATTAGCTGTAAAGTTCTGTCTGACTGAAGCTTTTATTAACCTGTACATTACCAGGAAAAGCACTCTGTATTAGAGATGTCTCAGCCAAACTGCAAGCCAAAGTTCTGTCTGACTGAAGCTTTTATTAACCTGTACATTACCAGGAAAAGCACTCTGTTTTAGAGATGTCACAGCCAAACTGCAAGCAGGCAAGTTCCCCTGAGTGGAAGATGCTATGGAGTGAGCCCATAACCATTTAAATGTGGGAGGGGGTGAGCTTAAATTAAGTAGGAGGTTGCCAACCTCCAATCAGCTATGACTAGCTGGACAAGAATTGTAAAACATACTGGACACCTAACAAGCTCCAATTAAACCCCCAAAATACCCACAACATATATATAAGCATATGAGTGTCAGAAGAGTGCTACTGAGCTGGCAATTGCATTAAAACCAGAGACATAACATAAAACACAGACAGAGCTCAGTTTTTAGCACATCTAGTGAGACTCATACACGGTACAGTGCCTAAATATATATGGAATAACTAATAAGTAAATGGTCTTTTAGTTTGACATTTTTGGCCAAAATTGTTGTAAGCCCCTGAGCCAACGCCAAGGCAGACCACATATCAGGGGTCCCTAACGCTAATATAAATTCTTAATAACCTGTTTAATAACAGGAAGAATGATTTATAGTAAATCTGTCAATATTAGCTGTAAAGTTCTGTCTGACTGAAGCTTTTATTAACCTGTACATTACCAGGAAAAGCACTCTGTATTAGAGATGTCTCAGCCAAACTGCAAGCCAAAGTTCTGTCTGACTGAAGCTTTTATTAACCTGTACATTACCAGGAAAAGCACTCTGTTTTAGAGATGTCACAGCCAAACTGCAAGCAGGCAAGTTCCCCTGAGTGGAAGATGCTATGGAGTGAGCCCATAACCATTTAAATGTGGGAGGGGGTGAGCTTAAATTAAGTAGGAGGTTGCCAACCTCCAATCAGCTATGACTAGCTGGACAAGAATTGTAAAACATACTGGACACCTAACAAGCTCCAATTAAACCCCCAAAATACCCACAACATATATATAAGCATATGAGTGTCAGAAGAGTGCTACTGAGCTGGCAATTGCATTAAAACCAGAGACATAACATAAAACACAGACAGAGCTCAGTTTTTAGCACATCTAGTGAGACTCATACACGGTACAGTGCCTAAATATATATGGAATAACTAATAAGTAAATGGTCTTTTAGTTTGACATTTTTGGCCAAAATTGTTGTAAGCCCCTGAGCCAACGCCAAGGCAGACCACATATCAGGGGTCCCTAACGCTAATATAAATTCTTAATAACCTGTTTAATAACAGGAAGAATGATTTATAGTAAATCTGTCAATATTAGCTGTAAAGTTCTGTCTGACTGAAGCTTTTATTAACCTGTACATTACCAGGAAAAGCACTCTGTATTAGAGATGTCTCAGCCAAACTGCAAGCCAAAGTTCTGTCTGACTGAAGCTTTTATTAACCTGTACATTACCAGGAAAAGCACTCTGTTTTAGAGATGTCACAGCCAAACTGCAAGCAGGCAAGTTCCCCTGAGTGGAAGATGCTATGGAGTGAGCCCATAACCATTTAAATGTGGGAGGGGGTGAGCTTAAATTAAGTAGGAGGTTGCCAACCTCCAATCAGCTATGACTAGCTGGACAAGAATTGTAAAACATACTGGACACCTAACAAGCTCCAATTAAACCCCCAAAATACCCACAACATATATATAAGCATATGAGTGTCAGAAGAGTGCTACTGAGCTGGCAATTGCATTAAAACCAGAGACATAACATAAAACACAGACAGAGCTCAGTTTTTAGCACATCTAGTGAGACTCATACACGGTACAGTGCCTAAATATATATGGAATAACTAATAAGTAAATGGTCTTTTAGTTTGACATTTTTGGCCAAAATTGTTGTAAGCCCCTGAGCCAACGCCAAGGCAGACCACATATCAGGGGTCCCTAACGCTAATATAAATTCTTAATAACCTGTTTAATAACAGGAAGAATGATTTATAGTAAATCTGTCAATATTAGCTGTAAAGTTCTGTCTGACTGAAGCTTTTATTAACCTGTACATTACCAGGAAAAGCACTCTGTATTAGAGATGTCTCAGCCAAACTGCAAGCCAAAGTTCTGTCTGACTGAAGCTTTTATTAACCTGTACATTACCAGGAAAAGCACTCTGTTTTAGAGATGTCACAGCCAAACTGCAAGCAGGCAAGTTCCCCTGAGTGGAAGATGCTATGGAGTGAGCCCATAACCATTTAAATGTGGGAGGGGGTGAGCTTAAATTAAGTAGGAGGTTGCCAACCTCCAATCAGCTATGACTAGCTGGACAAGAATTGTAAAACATACTGGACACCTAACAAGCTCCAATTAAACCCCCAAAATACCCACAACATATATATAAGCATATGAGTGTCAGAAGAGTGCTACTGAGCTGGCAATTGCATTAAAACCAGAGACATAACATAAAACACAGACAGAGCTCAGTTTTTAGCACATCTAGTGAGACTCATACACGGTACAGTGCCTAAATATATATGGAATAACTAATAAGTAAATGGTCTTTTAGTTTGACATTTTTGGCCAAAATTGTTGTAAGCCCCTGAGCCAACGCCAAGGCAGACCACATATCAGGGGTCCCTAACGCTAATATAAATTCTTAATAACCTGTTTAATAACAGGAAGAATGATTTATAGTAAATCTGTCAATATTAGCTGTAAAGTTCTGTCTGACTGAAGCTTTTATTAACCTGTACATTACCAGGAAAAGCACTCTGTATTAGAGATGTCTCAGCCAAACTGCAAGCCAAAGTTCTGTCTGACTGAAGCTTTTATTAACCTGTACATTACCAGGAAAAGCACTCTGTTTTAGAGATGTCACAGCCAAACTGCAAGCAGGCAAGTTCCCCTGAGTGGAAGATGCTATGGAGTGAGCCCATAACCATTTAAATGTGGGAGGGGGTGAGCTTAAATTAAGTAGGAGGTTGCCAACCTCCAATCAGCTATGACTAGCTGGACAAGAATTGTAAAACATACTGGACACCTAACAAGCTCCAATTAAACCCCCAAAATACCCACAACATATATATAAGCATATGAGTGTCAGAAGAGTGCTACTGAGCTGGCAATTGCATTAAAACCAGAGACATAACATAAAACACAGACAGAGCTCAGTTTTTAGCACATCTAGTGAGACTCATACACGGTACAGTGCCTAAATATATATGGAATAACTAATAAGTAAATGGTCTTTTAGTTTGACATTTTTGGCCAAAATTGTTGTAAGCCCCTGAGCCAACGCCAAGGCAGACCACATATCAGGGGTCCCTAACGCTAATATAAATTCTTAATAACCTGTTTAATAACAGGAAGAATGATTTATAGTAAATCTGTCAATATTAGCTGTAAAGTTCTGTCTGACTGAAGCTTTTATTAACCTGTACATTACCAGGAAAAGCACTCTGTATTAGAGATGTCTCAGCCAAACTGCAAGCCAAAGTTCTGTCTGACTGAAGCTTTTATTAACCTGTACATTACCAGGAAAAGCACTCTGTTTTAGAGATGTCACAGCCAAACTGCAAGCAGGCAAGTTCCCCTGAGTGGAAGATGCTATGGAGTGAGCCCATAACCATTTAAATGTGGGAGGGGGTGAGCTTAAATTAAGTAGGAGGTTGCCAACCTCCAATCAGCTATGACTAGCTGGACAAGAATTGTAAAACATACTGGACACCTAACAAGCTCCAATTAAACCCCCAAAATACCCACAACATATATATAAGCATATGAGTGTCAGAAGAGTGCTACTGAGCTGGCAATTGCATTAAAACCAGAGACATAACATAAAACACAGACAGAGCTCAGTTTTTAGCACATCTAGTGAGACTCATACACGGTACAGTGCCTAAATATATATGGAATAACTAATAAGTAAATGGTCTTTTAGTTTGACATTTTTGGCCAAAATTGTTGTAAGCCCCTGAGCCAACGCCAAGGCAGACCACATATCAGGGGTCCCTAACGCTAATATAAATTCTTAATAACCTGTTTAATAACAGGAAGAATGATTTATAGTAAATCTGTCAATATTAGCTGTAAAGTTCTGTCTGACTAAAGCTTTTATTAACCTGTACATTACCAGGAAAAGCACTCTGTATTAGAGATGTCTCAGCCAAACTGCAAGCCAAAGTTCTGTCTGACTGAAGCTTTTATTAACCTGTACATTACCAGGAAAAGCACTCTGTTTTAGAGATGTCACAGCCAAACTGCAAGCAGGCAAGTTCCCCTGAGTGGAAGATGCTATGGAGTGAGCCCATAACCATTTAAATGTGGGAGGGGGTGAGCTTAAATTAAGTAGGAGGTTGCCAACCTCCAATCAGCTATGACTAGCTGGACAAGAATTGTAAAACATACTGGACACCTAACAAGCTCCAATTAAACCCCCAAAATACCCACAACATATATATATAAGCATATGAGTGTCAGAAGAGTGCTACTGAGCTGGCAATTGCATTAAAACCAGAGACATAACATAAAACACAGACAGAGCTCAGTTTTTAGCACATCTAGTGAGACTCATACACGGTACAGTGCCTAAATATATATGGAATAACTAATAAGTAAATGGTCTTTTAGTTTGACATTTTTGGCCAAAATTGTTGTAAGCCCCTGAGCCAACGCCAAGGCAGACCACATATCAGGGGTCCCTAACGCTAATATAAATTCTTAATAACCTGTTTAATAACAGGAAGAATGATTTATAGTAAATCTGTCAATATTAGCTGTAAAGTTCTGTCTGACTGAAGCTTTTATTAACCTGTACATTACCAGGAAAAGCACTCTGTATTAGAGATGTCTCAGCCAAACTGCAAGCCAAAGTTCTGTCTGACTGAAGCTTTTATTAACCTGTACATTACCAGGAAAAGCACTCTGTTTTAGAGATGTCACAGCCAAACTGCAAGCAGGCAAGTTCCCCTGAGTGGAAGATGCTATGGAGTGAGCCCATAACCATTTAAATGTGGGAGGGGGTGAGCTTAAATTAAGTAGGAGGTTGCCAACCTCCAATCAGCTATGACTAGCTGGACAAGAATTGTAAAACATACTGGACACCTAACAAGCTCCAATTAAACCCCCAAAATACCCACAACATATATATAAGCATATGAGTGTCAGAAGAGTGCTACTGAGCTGGCAATTGCATTAAAACCAGAGACATAACATAAAACACAGACAGAGCTCAGTTTTTAGCACATCTAGTGAGACTCATACACGGTACAGTGCCTAAATATATATGGAATAACTAATAAGTAAATGGTCTTTTAGTTTGACATTTTTGGCCAAAATTGTTGTAAGCCCCTGAGCCAACGCCAAGGCAGACCACATATCAGGGGTCCCTAACGCTAATATAAATTCTTAATAACCTGTTTAATAACAGGAAGAATGATTTATAGTAAATCTGTCAATATTAGCTGTAAAGTTCTGTCTGACTGAAGCTTTTATTAACCTGTACATTACCAGGAAAAGCACTCTGTATTAGAGATGTCTCAGCCAAACTGCAAGCCAAAGTTCTGTCTGACTGAAGCTTTTATTAACCTGTACATTACCAGGAAAAGCACTCTGTTTTAGAGATGTCACAGCCAAACTGCAAGCAGGCAAGTTCCCCTGAGTGGAAGATGCTATGGAGTGAGCCCATAACCATTTAAATGTGGGAGGGGGTGAGCTTAAATTAAGTAGGAGGTTGCCAACCTCCAATCAGCTATGACTAGCTGGACAAGAATTGTAAAACATACTGGACACCTAACAAGCTCCAATTAAACCCCCAAAATACCCACAACATATATATAAGCATATGAGTGTCAGAAGAGTGCTACTGAGCTGGCAATTGCATTAAAACCAGAGACATAACATAAAACACAGACAGAGCTCAGTTTTTAGCACATCTAGTGAGACTCATACACGGTACAGTGCCTAAATATATATGGAATAACTAATAAGTAAATGGTCTTTTAGTTTGACATTTTTGGCCAAAATTGTTGTAAGCCCCTGAGCCAACGCCAAGGCAGACCACATATCAGGGGTCCCTAACGCTAATATAAATTCTTAATAACCTGTTTAATAACAGGAAGAATGATTTATAGTAAATCTGTCAATATTAGCTGTAAAGTTCTGTCTGACTGAAGCTTTTATTAACCTGTACATTACCAGGAAAAGCACTCTGTATTAGAGATGTCTCAGCCAAACTGCAAGCCAAAGTTCTGTCTGACTGAAGCTTTTATTAACCTGTACATTACCAGGAAAAGCACTCTGTTTTAGAGATGTCACAGCCAAACTGCAAGCAGGCAAGTTCCCCTGAGTGGAAGATGCTATGGAGTGAGCCCATAACCATTTAAATGTGGGAGGGGGTGAGCTTAAATTAAGTAGGAGGTTGCCAACCTCCAATCAGCTATGACTAGCTGGACAAGAATTGTAAAACATACTGGACACCTAACAAGCTCCAATTAAACCCCCAAAATACCCACAACATATATATAAGCATATGAGTGTCAGAAGAGTGCTACTGAGCTGGCAATTGCATTAAAACCAGAGACATAACATAAAACACAGACAGAGCTCAGTTTTTAGCACATCTAGTGAGACTCATACACGGTACAGTGCCTAAATATATATGGAATAACTAATAAGTAAATGGTCTTTTAGTTTGACATTTTTGGCCAAAATTGTTGTAAGCCCCTGAGCCAACGCCAAGGCAGACCACATATCAGGGGTCCCTAACGCTAATATAAATTCTTAATAACCTGTTTAATAACAGGAAGAATGATTTATAGTAAATCTGTCAATATTAGCTGTAAAGTTCTGTCTGACTAAAGCTTTTATTAACCTGTACATTACCAGGAAAAGCACTCTGTATTAGAGATGTCTCAGCCAAACTGCAAGCCAAAGTTCTGTCTGACTGAAGCTTTTATTAACCTGTACATTACCAGGAAAAGCACTCTGTTTTAGAGATGTCACAGCCAAACTGCAAGCAGGCAAGTTCCCCTGAGTGGAAGATGCTATGGAGTGAGCCCATAACCATTTAAATGTGGGAGGGGGTGAGCTTAAATTAAGTAGGAGGTTGCCAACCTCCAATCAGCTATGACTAGCTGGACAAGAATTGTAAAACATACTGGACACCTAACAAGCTCCAATTAAACCCCCAAAATACCCACAACATATATATATAAGCATATGAGTGTCAGAAGAGTGCTACTGAGCTGGCAATTGCATTAAAACCAGAGACATAACATAAAACACAGACAGAGCTCAGTTTTTAGCACATCTAGTGAGACTCATACACGGTACAGTGCCTAAATATATATGGAATAACTAATAAGTAAATGGTCTTTTAGTTTGACATTTTTGGCCAAAATTGTTGTAAGCCCCTGAGCCAACGCCAAGGCAGACCACATATCAGGGGTCCCTAACGCTAATATAAATTCTTAATAACCTGTTTAATAACAGGAAGAATGATTTATAGTAAATCTGTCAATATTAGCTGTAAAGTTCTGTCTGACTGAAGCTTTTATTAACCTGTACATTACCAGGAAAAGCACTCTGTATTAGAGATGTCTCAGCCAAACTGCAAGCCAAAGTTCTGTCTGACTGAAGCTTTTATTAACCTGTACATTACCAGGAAAAGCACTCTGTTTTAGAGATGTCACAGCCAAACTGCAAGCAGGCAAGTTCCCCTGAGTGGAAGATGCTATGGAGTGAGCCCATAACCATTTAAATGTGGGAGGGGGTGAGCTTAAATTAAGTAGGAGGTTGCCAACCTCCAATCAGCTATGACTAGCTGGACAAGAATTGTAAAACATACTGGACACCTAACAAGCTCCAATTAAACCCCCAAAATACCCACAACATATATATAAGCATATGAGTGTCAGAAGAGTGCTACTGAGCTGGCAATTGCATTAAAACCAGAGACATAACATAAAACACAGACAGAGCTCAGTTTTTAGCACATCTAGTGAGACTCATACACGGTACAGTGCCTAAATATATATGGAATAACTAATAAGTAAATGGTCTTTTAGTTTGACATTTTTGGCCAAAATTGTTGTAAGCCCCTGAGCCAACGCCAAGGCAGACCACATATCAGGGGTCCCTAACGCTAATATAAATTCTTAATAACCTGTTTAATAACAGGAAGAATGATTTATAGTAAATCTGTCAATATTAGCTGTAAAGTTCTGTCTGACTGAAGCTTTTATTAACCTGTACATTACCAGGAAAAGCACTCTGTATTAGAGATGTCTCAGCCAAACTGCAAGCCAAAGTTCTGTCTGACTGAAGCTTTTATTAACCTGTACATTACCAGGAAAAGCACTCTGTTTTAGAGATGTCACAGCCAAACTGCAAGCAGGCAAGTTCCCCTGAGTGGAAGATGCTATGGAGTGAGCCCATAACCATTTAAATGTGGGAGGGGGTGAGCTTAAATTAAGTAGGAGGTTGCCAACCTCCAATCAGCTATGACTAGCTGGACAAGAATTGTAAAACATACTGGACACCTAACAAGCTCCAATTAAACCCCCAAAATACCCACAACATATATATAAGCATATGAGTGTCAGAAGAGTGCTACTGAGCTGGCAATTGCATTAAAACCAGAGACATAACATAAAACACAGACAGAGCTCAGTTTTTAGCACATCTAGTGAGACTCATACACGGTACAGTGCCTAAATATATATGGAATAACTAATAAGTAAATGGTCTTTTAGTTTGACATTTTTGGCCAAAATTGTTGTAAGCCCCTGAGCCAACGCCAAGGCAGACCACATATCAGGGGTCCCTAACGCTAATATAAATTCTTAATAACCTGTTTAATAACAGGAAGAATGATTTATAGTAAATCTGTCAATATTAGCTGTAAAGTTCTGTCTGACTGAAGCTTTTATTAACCTGTACATTACCAGGAAAAGCACTCTGTATTAGAGATGTCTCAGCCAAACTGCAAGCCAAAGTTCTGTCTGACTGAAGCTTTTATTAACCTGTACATTACCAGGAAAAGCACTCTGTTTTAGAGATGTCACAGCCAAACTGCAAGCAGGCAAGTTCCCCTGAGTGGAAGATGCTATGGAGTGAGCCCATAACCATTTAAATGTGGGAGGGGGTGAGCTTAAATTAAGTAGGAGGTTGCCAACCTCCAATCAGCTATGACTAGCTGGACAAGAATTGTAAAACATACTGGACACCTAACAAGCTCCAATTAAACCCCCAAAATACCCACAACATATATATAAGCATATGAGTGTCAGAAGAGTGCTACTGAGCTGGCAATTGCATTAAAACCAGAGACATAACATAAAACACAGACAGAGCTCAGTTTTTAGCACATCTAGTGAGACTCATACACGGTACAGTGCCTAAATATATATGGAATAACTAATAAGTAAATGGTCTTTTAGTTTGACATTTTTGGCCAAAATTGTTGTAAGCCCCTGAGCCAACGCCAAGGCAGACCACATATCAGGGGTCCCTAACGCTAATATAAATTCTTAATAACCTGTTTAATAACAGGAAGAATGATTTATAGTAAATCTGTCAATATTAGCTGTAAAGTTCTGTCTGACTAAAGCTTTTATTAACCTGTACATTACCAGGAAAAGCACTCTGTATTAGAGATGTCTCAGCCAAACTGCAAGCCAAAGTTCTGTCTGACTGAAGCTTTTATTAACCTGTACATTACCAGGAAAAGCACTCTGTTTTAGAGATGTCACAGCCAAACTGCAAGCAGGCAAGTTCCCCTGAGTGGAAGATGCTATGGAGTGAGCCCATAACCATTTAAATGTGGGAGGGGGTGAGCTTAAATTAAGTAGGAGGTTGCCAACCTCCAATCAGCTATGACTAGCTGGACAAGAATTGTAAAACATACTGGACACCTAACAAGCTCCAATTAAACCCCCAAAATACCCACAACATATATATATAAGCATATGAGTGTCAGAAGAGTGCTACTGAGCTGGCAATTGCATTAAAACCAGAGACATAACATAAAACACAGACAGAGCTCAGTTTTTAGCACATCTAGTGAGACTCATACACGGTACAGTGCCTAAATATATATGGAATAACTAATAAGTAAATGGTCTTTTAGTTTGACATTTTTGGCCAAAATTGTTGTAAGCCCCTGAGCCAACGCCAAGGCAGACCACATATCAGGGGTCCCTAACGCTAATATAAATTCTTAATAACCTGTTTAATAACAGGAAGAATGATTTATAGTAAATCTGTCAATATTAGCTGTAAAGTTCTGTCTGACTGAAGCTTTTATTAACCTGTACATTACCAGGAAAAGCACTCTGTATTAGAGATGTCTCAGCCAAACTGCAAGCCAAAGTTCTGTCTGACTGAAGCTTTTATTAACCTGTACATTACCAGGAAAAGCACTCTGTTTTAGAGATGTCACAGCCAAACTGCAAGCAGGCAAGTTCCCCTGAGTGGACCTATTTTGATCTGGTTTGAAACTGATTGGCCGGCGAAGCCGGCCAATTCAGTTAAACAACAATTCTACTTGTTACCAAGTAGAACAAAGAAAAAACCAGTCAAACAAAAAAGTAAATGAATCCAACAAGTACACTGCTAAAGTGCACTTAAAACAGAAGGGTTAATTCTGAAGAACCCTTGATGGGGGGTACCGAGCAAAGCACCCCGCCTAACGCCCACTGGGAGGCAAACTCTGAAACCGTCCCAGTGGACTCGGCGTACGAGTACTCTGCCCGAATACGGGAGTGCACCAGCGCCCGGAACATGGCCACGATGTTTGTTGGGACCCTCCCCTCCAAACACTGCTTCCTGGTTTTACAAATGGCTACCTTAGCCAATGCCAGGAGCAGGTTGACCAGGAGATCCCTAGGCTTATCGTTCCGGGACACTGGGCACCCAAAAATAAAAAGTTGAGGGGAAAAACCCAGCCAGAACTGCAGGAGAAGGCTCCTCAAGAAGGACATGAGGGGCTGCAGTCTAGCGCAACTCGAATAAATGTGATATACGGACTCCCGCTCGCCACAGAAGGGACAGGCGGCGGGGGAGTCCGTGAAGTGTGCCAAATACTCTCCTGTGCTCAGTGCACCGTGGAGGACCCTCCAACCCAAATCCCCGGCGGGACCGGGAACCAAAGATGAATAGAGTTCCCTCCACCGGGGTCTCTCGCCCTCGTTCGCAGGGAATACCCGCCTCCAGACGGTGTCTGGGCGGGTGACAAGGGCGAGGTAATGCACTATATGGAGCACAAGAGAATACAGGACTTTCCTCGGCATGCCGCGGAAACACGCCGGGGACATATCCCCCAACTTGCTGAGGTTGGGGGAAAGAAGAGCCCGAGGGGGTTGCCGTGGCTTTGGTTCCACGCAAAAATCCGGAGAGCTGAAGTTGATAGGCTGACAAGGCTCTCCGGTCTGCAATAACCCCTCAATGAAGGTGCGTGAGTCGGGGTGGATGGCATCCGTAATCTCCTGGATCAAGCGACGAGGGACGCGGGCAGTACGCAGACCCATACGGGGCGCGAGCACCTCTGCTCTTACCCAGTATCGCCGCCCATAGTCCAGGAGATCCCCGACTCTGGTCACCTGCGCCAGGATTAGCCGGCGGCAAATAGAGGGTGAATCCAACATCCGAGCCCCCACTGCCGGATTATACAGCAGGGGCTCGGCGAGGAAATCAACCCCCACCGCCTGTTCCTTCCTGGTCGCGGAGACCAGTTTCCAGGCCTTAAGTAAGTCCCGATAGTATGCCGGCAGCACCGAGAGGTCTCTACCTAAACCCTCGGGCCTGATGATAAACAGTTGCCGATCATACCTCATATTGCGCAGCTGGCGAAAGAAACTGGTTGCCAGCTGGCACCACTGCGGAGACGGATCTGCGAATAGGTATCTCTGCAGGTATTGGAGGCGGAAAGTGTGTAACTGGGAGCGGACACACACCACTCCCTGTCCACCCTCCTCCAAAGGGAGACACGCAACTCCCGCAGAGACCCAATGCTTCCCTATCCAAAGAAAATCCATCAACTTCCTCTGGATCTTGTTGATAAATTCGGGGGTCGGACCCATGGCTATCAGCCGGTGCCAAAGCTGACTGGCCACCAGCTGATTAATCACCAGGGTTCTTCCCCTGAGGGAAAGCATTCTCGACAGATACACCCATGACCCCAGACGAGCAACGACCCGTTCTTCAAGATCACTGAAGTTTTCCGGGGCCGGGACCTCCGCAGCAGACAGGTAGACTCCCAGATACTTGAGAGTATCGCCCTCCCACGAGACATTCCGAAACGCGGGGGGCAAGGAGTCCACCTGTAAGGGACCCACCAGAATGCCAGAGCACTTGGACCAGTTGATCCGAGCAGAAGAGGCCGCGGTATAGACCTCTTGGCACGCTTGTGCCCGCTCTAGATCATCTAGGTCCTGGGCCACGAGGAGCACGTCATCGGCATAAGCCGACAGGACTACCCGCATGTCAGGTTCCCGCAGCACCAGCCCGGTGAGCCTCCTCCTCAGTAGGCAGAGGAAGGGCTCAATGGCCAGCGCGTACAGTTGCCCAGACAGGGGGCACCCTTGACGTACTCCCCGACCAAACACAAAAGGTGCCGTTAGGGACCAGTTGATCTTCACCAGACACTCTGCAGAGGTGTACAGCATCTGGAGAAAGCCCACAAATTGTGGGCCGAAGCCAAACGCCTGCAGGGTCTGCATAAGGTAACGGTGATCCACTCTGTCAAACGCCTTCTCTTGATCTAGGGACAGGAAGGCGAGTGATAGACCAGTCTTTTGTGCGTAATGCATCAGGTCCCGGACCAGAAAGATGTTGTCATGAATACTCCGGCCCGGGACAGTATAGGACTGGTCGGGGTGAATCACCTCTGCCAGCACGGACTTGAGCCTCAGCGAAAGCGCTTTGGCTACGATCTTATAGTCCGTGCTGAGCAGTGATACCGGTCGCCAGTTGGAAATCTGGCGGAGATCCCCCTTCTTCGGCAGCAGAGACAGTATTGCCCGCCGACACGAAAGGGGCATCTCACCGGTCTCCAGGGCTTCGGCTAGGACCTCGGTGAAATCAGGTCCCAGCATCTCCCAGAAAAACCGGAAGAACTCCACAGTCAGCCCGTCTAGACCCGGCGTTTTTCCGCGGGACATGAGATTGAGGGCTTCAGAGAGCTCGGCCATGGTCAAAGGTAACTCAAGCAGCTCCCTTCCATCCTCACTGACCGTGGGAAGCCCCTCCCATAAGACCCTGCATTTATCTGGCTGGATTAACTCCGGAGAGAAAAGATCTACATAGAATCTCCGGGTTCTGTCCCGGATGCTCTCCGGGTCAGTCAAAGGAGTACCGTCCTCTGCCAACAAGCAGGTGATATGTCTACGGTTTCCCCTCTTTTTCTCCAGCGCGTAGAAGAGTCGCGACCCGCGATCCATCTCGCGAAGGAAGTGGATGCGGGATCGCACATACGCCCCCCGAGCTCTCCGATCTTCCAAGTCCCGGAGAGCGTACTTCCTCTCCACGTACATACTCTGCAGGTATTGGTCTCCTTCCACAGACAGCCTCTTCTCGAGATCGAGCACCTCCTCCCTGAGGGCCTTGATCTCAGCATCGCGCTGCCTGCTGGCACCTCTGGTATACTCCTGACACACGAGGCGCAGATGAACCTTGCCCACGTCCCACCACTGCTCTAACGTGGCAAAGTCTGACCTGCAACCTCTCCAGGCCATCCAAAAGTCTCGGACCGACGTCTCAAACCCCTTGTCCTCCAACAAAGTATTGTTGAAGTGCCAATATGCGGCTGAAGGTGCTGCAGGTAGCAGCGTCACCGTCACGGACGCACAATTGTGGTCCGAAAACGGCGCCAGCCTAATGGCACTGGACTGGGCTCGCGACAGGCTGTGGCTGGAAATATACAGCCTGTCTATCCGGGACCAGGACATCCGTTCACCCCTAAACACCCTAACATGTGTGAACTCAGTGGATGCCTCAGGATGTTGTTCTCGCCAGACGTCTACCAAGGAGTAGCGGGTGATGACCTCCCGCAAGGCCGACGCAGAACACGGGTGTGGCTCCGGACCATTCCGGTCTTTCCGAGCCTCGAGGGTACAGTTAAAATCACCCCCGAGCACCACGTATTCGTTCGTGTCGACTGTCTCCAGGTATTCAGACATTCTGACGAAGAACTGCCTTCTCAGGGGTCCGGTGGCAGGAGCATACACGTTCAGGAAATTAAACGTGTAGTCCTCGTGTCGGACCCTGATATGCAACAGGCGACCTGGAACAACCGTTTTGGCAAGCAGCAGCTCAGGTTGAAAGGATTCAGAGAACAGGGTCACCACCCCACAAGATGTCGAAGTGAGGTGGCTGAAAAAGACCTTGCCTCGCCACTCCAGATGCCAGCTGGCTTCAGCCTCTGGAGTGGTATGGGTTTCCTGCAGGAAACTCACAGAATACTTTCCCTTCTGTAAAAAGGAGAGTACCTGGAACCTGCGCAACCCGTCCTTACAGCTGTTTACGTTAAGCGTACCGATGCTCAAAGCCATTGGTAGTCAAAGAGTTTTTCCGTCCCACAGGCGCTCAGGGTGCTATACCCCGAGAAGCCTTTACGTGCTCTCGCATCAATTTGTAGAACTTTAGGGCACGAACATGTTCATTAGACCCTGAGATTCTGGCCTTGCGGTTGGCCCTGGTGTATACAAAAAGAGAGTGGAGAATGAACGAAGCATCCTTCCACTTCTTGAGGGCCAACTTCACCTTCTTTTTTCCTTGCTTGTGAAGGGTATCTCCTAGGAACTCATCTATCTCCTGGGCAGGGATAACGGGGCTCAAGGAGCCCACCGACTCTGCGGTGCCAGAGGATGCCTCACTGAGCCCCAACTCCCCAAGCTCCTCTTGGCTGAAAAACTCAAGACCCCCGCCCCTCTCTGTGGGAGCCTTTCTCAGCCCTAGAGTGGGTCCCCTCTTTGGTGTTTCCACGAGGGGGTCCACTATATCCTCCACATCCAACCCCTGGGTAGAATCTTCAGGGGTATCTGGAGGCGGTATGATGGAGGCAGCGGTCTCCCGAGTGTCCTCGGGGGCCACAGAGGCACCCAGTGCCCTCCTAATCTCCTCTATCGCCGTGTGGATAAATGGGATGCCACAGGTGTTCTCACCAACCGCGGGAGGGCACTCACCAACCGCGGGAGGGCACTCACCAACCGCGGGAGGGCACTCGCCAACCGCGGGAGGGCACTCGCCAACCGCGGGAGGGCACTCGCCAACCGCTGGAGGGCACTCGTCAACCGCGGGAGGGCACTCGCCAACCGCGGGAGGGCACTCCTCAGCATGCACCCCAAGGAGAGAGTCCAGCTTGGCAGTCATCTCTGACAAAGACCAAAACTCTCTGCGAAGAGGGCTCACGTCAGACACCCTCCAAGTGTATCCTGAATTGCTCGCTAAAGCCTCCTCTCCTACACCTGCCTTCCCCGCTCCATCCTCTAAATCCTCAACCATGGGGGTCAGCCCTAGCCAATCCCCTCCTTCCGGTGACATAAAACCTGACTCGGCCTCAGGCGCTTCACCCAAAGGTGGTACAGCTGGAGGGAGATTCTGGTCGACCCCCGAGTCTCCGAAGACAGCTACTTTCGGTGTGATAGGTTCACCGAAGCACAAGTCCCCGGGGGATGTTCTCCAACTGGGAGGAGTGTTGGAAGGCTTCCCAACGTCCATTTCTAGGGGCAAAGCCTCATGTTGTTGAGCACTTTGACCTTCCACCCCAGGGACGCCGGGTACCTCCTCTTCCCCTTGTATTCCCTCCAGATCTTCGAGGGGGGGGGGCTGCATATTTATGGATTCCGGCTCACACTGGCTAATCCTAACCAGTGGGCCGGACAGGGCCACCCTGTGCGGAATTGCTGTTATATTCCGCTTCGGAGACTTCTGAGGGTGAACGTAATACGGTTCACCCTCCTCGCCCTCCTCAATCACCCTCTTGTTTTTGTTTTTAAAAGGCTTCTTCCTGGGGGGTGCTTCCCCAGAAGAGGGTGCCACTGTCTCTCCAGCCGGAGCTTCCTCCTGCTCCCCCGCACCCTGTACGGTGCTTACATTGGGGGTAAGGTGTTCTTGGGGGGGGACAGTGACAACAGAGGGTGACTGTTCTGGGGTGACTCTTTTCTTCTCCCTCTTTTTTGGGGGGAGAGGTTCAGATGTCACTGTTTGAGATGGAGCAGTGACATCTTCTGTGGTCCCAGGGGGGACCTGGGCTCTCAAGGGCTTTTCCTTCTCCCTCTGTTCTTTGGGGAGAGGTACAGACGTCACTGTTCCAGATGGGACAGCGACATCTCTTGTGGTCCCAGGACGGACCTGGGCCCCTGAGGGCCCCGCTGTGGTGGGCACAGCGGTACGGGGTGTCTTGGCAGAGGGAGGGGTGGGTGTAGGAGTTGGGATAGGTACTCTGTTCCCTTTGAGGCAACTCCTGCGAGTATGCCCCAGCTCCTTGCACAAATAGCACCTTACCCCCTCCGTGCCATAGTACACGGTGTATGTTATGCCCTCGTAGCGCACCCCAAAAGAACCCTCCACAGATTCAGTGCTCCCCGGCAGCAGCAGTTGTACCTGCCGCCTAAATGAGAGCACATGCCTCAGCGCCCTATCTCTACAGCCCAAAGATAATTTTATTATGGGGGACTTAATGTCTCCCAGGGCTTGCAGGTATGGCTTCATGAGGCTATCTGGGATGAAGGGGGGCACATTTGACAGAATGACCTTTGTGCCTAACCCCTCCATTGGCTCTATAGGGATGTATTTCCCCCCTACACTGATGCCTTTCTGCACCAGGGTGTGAGTGGCAGCCAGCGTACGGAGGAAGAAAATGCCCCTCCCATACATTTTGCTGGCCGCCACCACAGCAGAGGGACCCACCACATCAGCCACAGCCCTCACATATATCTCCATGTTTAGGCCAGGAGACATTGGGCACCTCACCCCAAGCTTCCTGCTCAGACAGGGCGTGGCCCCAACATTGTTGTTGCTGGGGCCATCGCCTGCAACTGCCACATGCGCCCATGTTGGAACTGGGACTGCAGGGGTTACGCTGCTAACAGGTGCTGGGGGAGGCGTGGCCAGGGCACTGGAAGGACCAGGCCTAGGGCTGTGACTAAGAGTGTTGCTCCTAGGGGCCACAGTTTTTGGTGTTTTATATCCGGGCGTCGCCCCCGTTGCCGCACTTGTCCTATTCCCCTTTCCAGGCATGATACCAAATAAGCCTCTAAGTCAGGGGAGGGTATTGCTTAGGGAGAGAGGTACAGAGAGGAAACTGTCTCTTTAAGAAGAGATCTCTCTGCAAGGGGAAAAAAACAGCAGCTTTTAAAAACCTGCTGCAGTTTTAAATCTTTTTCCCCTTATTGGTTACTCTCTCTCTGTTGTAATAAGCAATCACCACAATTTTACAAGTCTTTATAGAAAAGACACAGAGCTCTCAATTGCAAGTGAGAAAGGAATCAGGCTTAAGAAAACAAAAGAGTGAAATTGGAAGTTTAAACAACCAGTAAAAACCTCCAGTAGTGAGGGAGGAGAGAGGGGGTAAGACTACAGTTTTCCAGCCAGCTAAACTGCAGCTATGCTGGGTTAAAACACTGCAGCCCCTGGGTGAAAACCAAAAAACGGTTTTTAATCCTGAAAATGCACCCAAAACCCTCTATAAAACTCCCAGTATACTCACAGTATACTCCCCCACAGATCCACAACAAAATATAACAAAAAAAAGAAAGAATAAAGCCGATTCCTTACCAAATGCCTGGGAGCTCTGCACATACGCTTCTGAATGGAAGGAGAAGCAGGATCCAGCCAGGAAAAAAACACTCACAGCCAAACTGCAAGCAGGCAAGTTCCCCTGAGTGGAAGATGCTATGGAGTGAGCCCATAACCATTTAAATGTGGGAGGGGGTGAGCTTAAATTAAGTAGGAGGTTGCCAACCTCCAATCAGCTATGACTAGCTGGACAAGAATTGTAAAACATACTGGACACCTAACAAGCTCCAATTAAACCCCCAAAATACCCACAACATATATATAAGCATATGAGTGTCAGAAGAGTGCTACTGAGCTGGCAATTGCATTAAAACCAGAGACATAACATAAAACACAGACAGAGCTCAGTTTTTAGCACATCTAGTGAGACTCATACACGGTACAGTGCCTAAATATATATGGAATAACTAATAAGTAAATGGTCTTTTAGTTTGACATTTTTGGCCAAAATTGTTGTAAGCCCCTGAGCCAACGCCAAGGCAGACCACATATCAGGGGTCCCTAACGCTAATATAAATTCTTAATAACCTGTTTAATAACAGGAAGAATGATTTATAGTAAATCTGTCAATATTAGCTGTAAAGTTCTGTCTGACTGAAGCTTTTATTAACCTGTACATTACCAGGAAAAGCACTCTGTATTAGAGATGTCTCAGCCAAACTGCAAGCCAAAGTTCTGTCTGACTGAAGCTTTTATTAACCTGTACATTACCAGGAAAAGCACTCTGTTTTAGAGATGTCACAGCCAAACTGCAAGCAGGCAAGTTCCCCTGAGTGGACCTATTTTGATCTGGTTTGAAACTGATTGGCCGGCGAAGCCGGCCAATTCAGTTAAACAACAATTCTACTTGTTACCAAGTAGAACAAAGAAAAAACCAGTCAAACAAAAAAAGTAAATGAATCCAACAAGTACACTGCTAAAGTGCACTTAAAACAGAAGGGTTAATTCTGAAGAACCCTTGATGGGGGGTACCGAGCAAAGCACCCCGCCTAACGCCCACTGGGAGGAAAACTCTGAAACCGTCCCAGTGGACTCGGCGTACGAGTACTCTGCCCGAATACGGGAGTGCACCAGCGCCCGGAACATGGCCACGATGTTTGTTGGGACCCTCCCCTCCAAACACTGCTTCCTGGTTTTACAAATGGCTACCTTAGCCAATGCCAGGAGCAGGTTGACCAGGAGATCCCTAGGCTTATCGTTCCGGGACACTGGGCACCCAAAAATAAAAAGTTGAGGGGAAAAACCCAGCCAGAACTGCAGGAGAAGGCTCCTCAAGAAGGACATGAGGGGCTGCAGTCTAGCGCAACTCGAATAAATGTGATATACGGACTCCCGCTCGCCACAGAAGGGACAGGCGGCGGGGGAGTCCGTGAAGTGTGCCAAATACTCTCCTGTGCTCAGTGCACCGTGGAGGACCCTCCAACCCAAATCCCCGGCGGGACCGGGAACCAAAGATGAATAGAGTTCCCTCCACCGGGGTCTCTCGCCCTCGTTCGCAGGGAATACCCGCCTCCAGATGGTGTCTGGGCGGGTGACAAGGGCGAGGTAATGCACTATATGGAGCACAAGAGAATACAGGACTTTCCTCGGCATGCCGCGGAAACACGCCGGGGACATATCCCCCAACTTGCTGAGGTTGGGGGAAAGAAGAGCCAGAGGGGGTTGCCGTGGCTTCGGTTCCACGCAAAAATCCGGAGAGCTGAAGTTGATAGGCTGACAAGGCTCTCCGGTCTGCAATAACCCCTCAATGAAGGTGCGTGAGTCGGGGTGGATGGCATCCGTAATCTCCTGGATCAAGCGACGAGGGACGCGGGCAGTACGCAGACCCATACGGGGCGCGAGCACCTCTGCTCTTACCCAGTATCGCCGCCCAAAGTCCAGGAGATCCCCGACTCTGGTCACCTGCGCCAGGATTAGCCGGCGGCAAATAGAGGGTGAATCCAACATCCGAGCCCCCACTGCCGGATTATACAGCAGGGGCTCGGCGAGGAAATCAACCCCCACCGCCTGTTCCTTCCTGGTCGCGGAGACCAGTTTCCAGGCCTTAAGTAAGTCCCGATAGTATGCCGGCAGCACCGAGAGGTCTCTACCTAAACCCTCGGGCCTGATGATAAACAGTTGCCGATCATACCTCATATTGCGCAGCTGGCGAAAGAAACTGGTTGCCAGCTGGCACCACTGCGGAGACGGATCTGCGAATAGGTATCTCTGCAGGTATTGGAGGCGGAAAGTGTGTAACTGGGAGCGAACACACACCACTCCCTGTCCACCCTCCTCCAAAGGGAGACACGCAACTCCCGCAGAGACCCAATGCTTCCCTATCCAAAGAAAATCCATCAACTTCCTCTGGATCTTGTTGATAAATTCGGGGGTCGGACCCATGGCTATCAGCCGGTGCCAAAGCTGACTGGCCACCAGCTGATTAATCACCAGGGTTCTTCCCCTGAGGGAAAGCATTCTCGACAGATACACCCATGACCCCAGACGAGCAACGACCCGTTCTTCAAGATCACTGAAGTTTTCCGGGGCCGGGACCTCCGCAGCAGACAGGTAGACTCCCAGATACTTGAGAGTATCGCCCTCCCACGAGACATTCCGAAACGCGGGGGGCAAGGAGTCCACCTGTAAGGGACCCACCAGAAAGCCAGAACACTTGGACCAGTTGATCCGAGCAGAAGAGGCCACGGTATAGACCTCTTGGCACGCTTGTGCCCGCTCTAGATCATCTAGGTCCTGGGCCACGAGGAGCACGTCATCGGCATAAGCCGACAGGACTACCCGCATGTCAGGTTCCCGCAGCACCAGCCCGGTGAGCCTCCTCCTCAGTAGGCAGAGGAAGGGCTCAATGGCCAGCGCGTACAGTTGCCCAGACAGGGGGCACCCTTGACGTACTCCCCGACCAAACACAAAAGGTGCCGTCAGGGACCAGTTGATCTTCACCAGACACTCTGCAGAGGCGTACAGCATCTGGAGAAAGCCCACAAATTGTGGGCCGAAGCCAAACGCCTGCAGGGTCTGCATAAGGTAACGGTGATCCACTCTGTCAAACGCCTTCTCTTGATCTAGGGACAGGAAGGCGAGTGATAGACCAGTCCTTTGTGCGTAATGCATCAGGTCCCGGACCAGAAAGATGTTGTCATGAATACTCCGGCCCGGGACAGTATAGGACTGGTCGGGGTGAATCACCTCTGCCAGCACGGACTTGAGCCTCAGCGAAAGCGCTTTGGCTACGATCTTATAGTCCGTGCTGAGCAGTGATACCGGTCGCCAGTTGGAAATCTGGCGGAGATCCCCCTTCTTCGGCAGCAGAGACAGTATTGCCCGCCGACACGAAAGGGGCATCTCACCGGTCTCCAGGGCTTCGGCTAGGACCTCGGTGAAATCAGGTCCCAGCATCTCCCAGAAAAACCGGAAGAACTCCACAGTCAGCCCGTCTAGACCCGGCGTTTTTCCGCGGGACATGAGATTGAGGGCTTCAGAGAGCTCGGCCATGGTCAAAGGTAACTCAAGCAGCTCCCTTCCATCCTCACTGACCGTTGGAAGCCCCTCCCATAAGACCCTGCATTTATCTGGCTGGATTGACTCCGGAGAGAAAAGATCTACATAGAATCTCCGGGTTCTGTCCCGGATGCTCACCGGGTCAGTCAAAGGAGTACCGTCCTCTGCCAACAAGCAGGTGATATGTCTACGGTTTCCCCTCTTTTTCTCCAGCGCGTAGAAGAGTCGCGACCCGCGATCCATCTCGCGAAGGAAGTGGATGCGGGATCGCACATACGCCCCCCGAGCTCTCCGATCTTCCAAGTCCCGGAGAGCGTACTTCCTCTCCACGTACATACTCTGCAGGTATTGGTCTCCTTCCACAGACAGCCTCTTCTCGAGATCGAGCACCTCCTCCCTGAGGGCCTCGATCTCAGCATCGCGCTGCCTGCTGGCACCTCTGGTATACTCCTGACACACGAGGCGCAGATGAACCTTGCCCACGTCCCACCACTGCTCTAACGTGGCAAAGTCTGACCTGCAACCTCTCCAGGCCATCCAAAAGTCTCGGACCGACGTCTCAAACCCCTTGTCCTCCAACAAAGTATTGTTGAAGTGCCAATATGCGGCTGAAGGTGCTGCAGGTAGCAGCGTCACCGTCACGGACGCACAATTGTGGTCTGAAAACGGCGCCAGCCTAATGGCACTGGACTGGGCTCGCGACAGGCTGTGGCTGGAAATATACAGCCTGTCTATCCGGGACCAGGACATCCGTTCGCCCCTAAACACCCTAACATGTGTGAACTCAGTGGATGCCTCAGGATGTTGTTCTCGCCAGACGTCTACCAAGGAGTAGCGGGTGATGACCTCCCGCAAGGCCGACGCAGAACACGGGTGTGGCTCCGGACCATTCCGGTCTTTCCGAGCCTCGAGGGTACAGTTAAAATCACCCCCGAGCACCACGTATTCGTTCGTGTCGACTGTCTCCAGGTATTCAGACATTCTGACGAAGAACTGCCTTCTCAGGGGTCCGGTGGCAGGAGCATACACGTTCAGGAAATTAAACGTGTAGTCCTCATGTCGGACCCTGATATGCAACAGGCGACCTGGAACAACCGTTTTGGCAAGCAGCAGCTCAGGTTGAAAGGATTCAGAGAACAGGGTCACCACCCCACAAGATGTCGAAGTGAGGTGGCTGAAAAAGACCTTGCCTCGCCACTCCAGATGCCAGCTGGCTTCAGCCTCTGGAGTGGTATGGGTTTCCTGCAGGAAACTCACAGAATACTTTCCCTTCTGTAAAAAGGAGAGTACCTGGAACCTGCGCAACCCGTCCTTACAGCTGTTTACGTTAAGCGTACCGATGCTCAAAGCCATTGGTAGTCAAAGAGTTTTTCCGTCCCACAGGCGCTCAGGGTGCTATACCCCGAGAAGCCTTTACGTGCTCTCGCATCAATTTGTAGAACTTCAGGGCACGAACATGTTCATTAGACCCTGAGATTCTGGCCTTGCGGTTGGCCCTGGTGTATACAAAAAGAGAGTGGAGAATGAACGAAGCATCCTTCCACTTCTTGAGGGCCAACTTCACCTTCTTTTTTCCTTGCTTGTGAAGGGTATCTCCTAGGAACTCATCTATCTCCTGGGCAGGGATAACGGGGCCCAAGGAGCCCACCGACTCTGCGGTGCCAGAGGATGCCTCACTGAGCCCCAACTCCCCAAGCTCCTCTTGGCTGAAAAACTCAAGACCCCCGCCCCTCTCTGTGGGAGCCTTTCTCAGCCCTAGAGTGGGTCCCCTCTTCGGTGTTTCCATGAGGGGGTCCACTATATCCTCCACATCCAACCCCTGGGTAGAATCTTCAGGGGTATCTGGAGGCGGTATGATGGAGGCAGCGGTCTCCCGAGTGTCCTCGGGGGCCACAGAGGCACCCAGTGCCCTCCTAATCTCCTCTATCGCCGTGTGGATAAATGGGATGCCACAGGTGTTCTCACCAACCGCGGGAGGGCACTCGCCAACCGCGGGAGGGCACTCGCCAACCGCGGGAGGGCACTCGCCAACCGCGGGAGGGCACTCGCCAACCGCTGGAGGGCACTCGCCAACCGCGGGAGGGCACTCGCCAACCGCGGGAGGGCACTCGCCAACCGCGGGAGGGCACTCCTCAGCATGCACCCCAAGGAGAGAGTCCAGCTTGGCAGTCATCTCTGACAAAGACCAAAACTCTCTGCGAAGAGGGCTCACGTCAGACACCCTCCAAGTGTATCCTGAATTGCTCGCTAAAGCCTCCTCTCCTACACCTGCCTTCCCCGCTCCATCCTCTAAATCCTCAACCATGGGGGTCAGCCCTAGCCAATTCCCTCCTTCCGGTGACATAAAACCTGACTCGGCCTCAGGCGCTTCACCCAAAGGTGGTACAGTCGGAGGGAGATTCTGGTCGACCCCCGAGTCTCCGAAGACAGCTACTTTCGGTGTGATAGGTTCACCGAAGCACAAGTCCCCGGGGGATGTTCTCCAACTGGGAGGAGTGTTGGATGGCTTCCCAACGTCCATTTCTAGGGGCAAAGCCTCATGTTGTTGAGCACTTTGACCTTCCACCCCAGGGACGCCGGGTACCTCCTCTTCCCCTTGTATTCCCTCCAGATCTTCGAGGGGGGGGGGCTGCATATTTATGGATTCCGGCTCACACTGGCTAATCCTAACCAGTGGGCCGGACAGGGCCACCCTGTGCGGAATTGCTGTTATATTCCGCTTCGGAGACTTCTGAGGGTGAACGTAATACGGTTCACCCTCCTCGCCCTCCTCAATCACCCTCTTGTTTTTGTTTTTAAAAGGCTTCTTCCTGGGGGGTGCTTCCCCAGAAGAGGGTGCCACTGTCTCTCCAGCCGGAGCTTCCTCCTGCTCCCCCGCACCCTGTACGGTGCTTACATTGGGGGTAAGGTGTTCTTGGGGGGGGACAGTGACAACAGAGGGTGACTGTTCTGGGGTGACTCTTTTCTTCTCCCTCTTTTTTGGGGGGAGAGGTTCAGATGTCACTGTTTGAGATGGAGCAGTGACATCTTCTGTGGTCCCAGGGGGGACCTGGGCTCTCAAGGGCTTTTCCTTCTCCCTCTGTTCTTTGGGGAGAGGTACAGACGTCACTGTTCCAGATGGGACAGCGACATCTCTTGTGGTCCCAGGACGGACCTGGGCCCCTGAGGGCCCCGCTGTGGTGGGCACAGCGGTACGGGGTGTCTTGGCAGAGGGAGGGGTGGGTGTAGGAGTTGGGATAGGTACTCTGTTCCCTTTGAGGCAACTCCTGCGAGTATGCCCCAGCTCCTTGCACAAATAGCACCTTACCCCCTCCGTGCCATAGTACACGGTGTATGTTATGCCCTCGTAGCGCACCCCAAAAGAACCCTCCACAGATTCAGTGCTCCCCGGCAGCAGCAGTTGTACCTGCCGCCTAAATGAGAGCACATGCCTCAGCGCCCTATCTCTACAGCCCAAAGATAATTTTATTATGGGGGACTTAATGTCTCCCAGGGCTTGCAGGTATGGCTTCATGAGGCTATCTGGGATGAAGGGGGGCACATTTGACAGAATGACCTTTGTGCCTAACCCCTCCATTGGCTCTATAGGGATGTATTTCCCCCCTACACTGATGCCTTTCTGCACCAGGGTGTGAGTGGCAGCCAGCGTACGGAGGAAGAAAATGCCCCTCCCATACATTTTGCTGGCCGCCACCACAGCAGAGGGACCCACCACATCAGCCACAGCCCTCACATATATCTCCATGTTTAGGCCAGGAGACATTGGGCACCTCACCCCAAGCTTCCTGCTCAGACAGGGCGTGGCCCCAACATTGTTGTTGCTGGGGCCATCGCCTGCAACTGCCACATGCGCCCATGTTGGAACTGGGACTGCAGGGGTTACGCTGCTAACAGGTGCTGGGGGAGGCGTGGCCAGGGCACTGGAAGGACCAGGCCTAGGGCTGTGACTAAGAGTGTTGCTCCTAGGGGCCACAGTTTTTGGTGTTTTATATCCGGGCGTCGCCCCCGTTGCCGCACTTGTCCTATTCCCCTTTCCAGGCATGATACCAAATAAGCCTCTAAGTCAGGGGAGGGTATTGCTTAGGGAGAGAGGTACAGAGAGGAAACTGTCTCTTTAAGAAGAGATCTCTCTGCAAGGGGAAAAAACAGCAGCTTTTAAAAAAAAAAAAAAAAAAAAAAAAAAAAAAAAAAAACCTGCTGCAGTTTTAAATCTTTTTCCCCTTATTGGTTACTCTCTCTCTGTTGTAATAAGCAATCACCACAATTTTACAAGTCTTTATAGAAAAGACACAGAGCTCTCAATTGCAAGTGAGAAAGGAATCAGGCTTAAGAAAACAAAAGAGTGAAATTGGAAGTTTAAACAACCAGTAAAAACCTCCAGTAGTGAGGGAGGAGAGAGGGGGTAAGACTGCAGTTTTCCAGCCAGCTAAACTGCAGCTATGCTGGGTTAAAACACTGCAGCCCCTGGGTGAAAACCAAAAACGGGTTTTAATCCTGAAAAAGCACCCAAAACCCTCTATAAAACTCCCAGTATACTCACAGTATACTCCCCCACAGATCCACAACAAAATATAACAAATAAAGAAAGAATAAAGCCGATTCCTTACCAAATGCCTGGGAGCTCTGCACATACGCTTCTGAATGGAAGGAGAAGCAGGATCCAGCCAGGAAAAAACACTCACAGCCAAACTGCAAGCAGGCAAGTTCCCCTGAGTGGACCTATTTTGATCTGGTTTGAAACTGATTGGCCGGCGAAGCCGGCCAATTCAGTTAAACAACAATTCTACTTGTTACCAAGTAGAACAAAGAAAAAACCAGTCAAACAAAAAAAGTAAATGAATCCAACAAGTACACTGCTAAAGTGCACTTAAAACAGAAGGGTTAATTCTGAAGAACCCTTGATGGGGGGTACCGAGCAAAGCACCCCGCCTAACGCCCACTGGGAGGCAAACTCTGAAACCGTCCCTGTAGACTCGGCGTACGAGTACTCTGCCCGAATACGGGAGTGCACCAGCGCCCGGAACATGGCCACGATGTTTGTTGGGACCCTCCCCTCCAAACACTGCTTCCTGGTTTTACAAATGGCTACCTTAGCCAATGCCAGGAGCAGGTTGACCAGGAGATCCCTAGGCTTATCGTTCCGGGACACTGGGCACCCAAAAATAAAAAGTTGAGGGGAAAAACCCAGCCAGAACTGCAGGAGAAGGCTCCTCAAGAAGGACATGAGGGGCTGCAGTCTAGCGCAACTCGAATAAATGTGATATACGGACTCCCGCTCGCCACAGAAGGGACAGGCGGCGGGGGAGTCCGTGAAGTGTGCCAAATACTCTCCTGTGCTCAGTGCACCGTGGAGGACCCTCCAACCCAAATCCCCGGCGGGACCGGGAACCAAAGATGAATAGAGTTCCCTCCACCGGGGTCTCTCGCCCTCGTTCGCAGGGAATACCCGCCTCCAGATGGTGTCTGGGCGGGTGACAAGGGCGAGGTAATGCACTATATGGAGCACAAGAGAATACAGGACTTTCCTCGGCATGCCGCGGAAACACGCCGGGGACATATCCCCCAACTTGCTGAGGTTGGGGGAAAGAAGAGCCCGAGGGGGTTGCCGTGGCTTCGGTTCCACGCAAAAATCCGGAGAGCTGAAGTTGATAGGCTGACAAGGCTCTCCGGTCTGCAATAACCCCTCAATGAAGGTGCGTGAGTCGGGGTGGATGGCATCCGTAATCTCCTGGATCAAGCGACGAGGGACGCGGGCAGTACGCAGACCCATACGGGGCGCGAGCACCTCTGCTCTTACCCAGTATCGCCGCCCATAGTCCAGGAGATCCGACTCTGGTCACCTGCGCCAGGATTAGCCGGCGGCAAATAGAGGGTGAATCCAACATCCGAGCCCCCACTGCCGGATTATACAGCAGGGGCTCGGCGAGGAAATCAACCCCCACCGCCTGTTCCTTCCTGGTCGCGGAGACCAGTTTCCAGGCCTTAAGTAAGTCCCGATAGTATGCCGGCAGCACCGAGAGGTCTCTACCTAAACCCTCGGGCCTGATGATAAACAGTTGCCGATCATACCTCATATTGCGCAGCTGGCGAAAGAAACTGGTTGCCAGCTGGCACCACTGCGGAGACGGATCTGCGAATAGGTATCTCTGCAGGTGTTGGAGGCGGAAAGTGTGTAACTGGGAGCGAACACACACCACTCCCTGTCCACCCTCCTCCAAAGGGAGACACGCAACTCCCGCAGAGACCCAATGCTTCCCTATCCAAAGAAAATCCATCAACTTCCTCTGGATCTTGTTGATAAATTCGGGGGTCGGACCCATGGCTATCAGCCGGTGCCAAAGCTGACTGGCCACCAGCTGATTAATCACCAGGGTTCTTCCCCTGAGGGAAAGCATTCTCGACAGATACACCCATGACCCCAGACGAGCAACGACCCGTTCTTCAAGATCACTGAAGTTTTCCGGGGCCGGGACCTCCGCAGCAGACAGGTAGACTCCCAGATACTTGAGAGTATCGCCCTCCCACGAGACATTCCGAAACGCGGGGGGCAAGGAGTCCACCTGTAAGGGACCCACCAGAATGCCAGAGCACTTGGACCAGTTGATCCGAGCAGAAGAGGCCGCGGTATAGACCTCTTGGCACGCTTGTGCCCGCTCTAGATCATCTAGGTCCTGGGCCACGAGGAGCACGTCATCGGCATAAGCCGACAGGACTACCCGCATGTCAGGTTCCCGCAGCACCAGCCCGGTGAGCCTCCTCCTCAGTAGGCAGAGGAAGGGCTCAATGGCCAGCGCGTACAGTTGCCCAGACAGGGGGCACCCTTGACATACTCCCCGACCAAACACAAAAGGTGCCGTCAGGGACCAGTTGATCTTCACCAGACACTCTGCAGAGGCGTACAGCATCTGGAGAAAGCCCACAAATTGTGGGCCGAAGCCAAACGCCTGCAGGGTCTGCATAAGGTAACGGTGATCCACTCTGTCAAACGCCTTCTCTTGATCTAGGGACAGGAAGGCGAGTGATAGACCAGTCCTTTGTGCGTAATGCATCAGGTCCCGGACCAGAAAGATGTTGTCATGAATACTCCGGCCCGGGACAGTATAGGACTGGTCGGGGTGAATCACCTCTGCCAGCACGGACTTGAGCCTCAGCGAAAGCGCTTTGGCTACGATCTTATAGTCCGTGCTGAGCAGTGATACCGGTCGCCAGTTGGAAATCTGGCGGAGATCCCCCTTCTTCGGCAGCAGAGACAGTATTGCCCGCCGACACGAAAGGGGCATCTCACCGGTCTCCAGGGCTTCGGCTAGGACCTCGGTGAAATCAGGTCCCAGCATCTCCCAGAAAAACCTGAAGAACTCCACAGTCAGCCCGTCCAGACCCGGCGTTTTTCCGCGGGACATGAGATTGAGGGCTTCAGAGAGCTCGGCCATGGTCAAAGGTAACTCAAGCAGCTTCCTTCCATCCTCACTGACCATGGGAAGCCCCTCCCATAAGACCCTGCATTTATCTGGCTGGATTGACTCCGGAGAGAAAAGATCTACATAGAATCTCCGGGTTCTGTCCCGGATGCTCTCCGGGTCAGTCAAAGGAGTACCGTCCTCTGCCAACAAGCAGGTGATATGTCTACGGTTTCCCCTCTTTTTCTCCAGCGCGTAGAAGAGTCGCGACCCGCGATCCATCTCGCGAAGGAAGTGGATGCGGGATCGCACATACGCCCCCCGAGCTCTCCGATCTTCCAAGTCCCGGAGAGCGTACTTCCTCTCCACGTACATACTCTGCAGGTATTGGTCTCCTTCCACAGACAGCCTCTTCTCGAGATCGAGCACCTCCTCCCTGAGGGCCTCGATCTCAGCATCGCGCTGCCTGCTGGCACCTCTGGTATACTCCTGACACACGAGGCGCAGATGAACCTTGCCCACGTCCCACCACTGCTCTAACGTGGCAAAGTCTGACCTGCAACCTCTCCAGGCCATCCAAAAGTCTCGGACCGACGTCTCAAACCCCTTGTCCTCCAACAAAGTATTGTTGAAGTGCCAATATGCGGCTGAAGGTGCTGCAGGTAGCAGCGTCACCGTCACGGACGCACAATTGTGGTCCGAAAACGGCGCCAGCCTAATGGCACTGGACTGGGCTCGCGACAGGCTGTGGCTGGAAATATACAGCCTGTCTATCCGGGACCAGGACATCCGTTCACCCCTAAACACCCTAACATGTGTGAACTCAGTGGATGCCTCAGGATGTTGTTCTCGCCAGACGTCTACCAAGGAGTAGCGGGTGATGACCTCCCGCAAGGCCGACGCAGAACACGGGTGTGGCTCCGGACCATTCCGGTCTTTCCGAGCCTCGAGGGTACAGTTAAAATCACCCCCGAGCACCACGTATTCGTTCGTGTCGACTGTCTCCAGGTATTCAGACATTCTGACGAAGAACTGCCTTCTCAGGGGTCCGGTGGCAGGAGCATACACGTTCAGGAAATTAAACGTGTAGTCCTCGTGTCGGACCCTGATATGCAACAGGCGACCTGGAACAACCGTTTTGGCAAGCAGCAGCTCAGGTTGAAAGGATTCAGAGAACAGGGTCACCACCCCACAAGATGTCGAAGTGAGGTGGCTGAAAAAGACCTTGCCTCGCCACTCCAGATGCCAGCTGGCTTCAGCCTCTGGAGTGGTATGGGTTTCCTGCAGGAAACTCACAGAATACTTTCCCTTCTGTAAAAAGGAGAGTACCTGGAACCTGCGCAACCCGTCCTTACAGCTGTTTACGTTAAGCGTACCGATGCTCAAAGCCATTGGTAGTCAAAGAGTTTTTCCGTCCCACAGGCGCTCAGGGTGCTATACCCCGAGAAGCCTTTACGTGCTCTCGCATCAATTTGTAGAACTTTAGGGCACGAACATGTTCATTAGACCCTGAGATTCTGGCCTTGCGGTTGGCCCTGGTGTATACAAAAAGAGAGTGGAGAATGAACGAAGCATCCTTCCACTTCTTGAGGGCCAACTTCACCTTCTTTTTTCCTTGCTTGTGAAGGGTATCTCCTAGGAACTCATCTATCTCCTGGGCAGGGATAACGGGGCTCAAGGAGCCCACCGACTCTGCGGTGCCAGAGGATGCCTCACTGAGCCCCAACTCCCCAAGCTCCTCTTGGCTGAAAAATTCAAGACCCCCGCCCCTCTCTGTGGGAGCCTTTCTCAGCCCTAGAGTGGGTCCCCTCTTTGGTGTTTCCACGAGGGGGTCCACTATATCCTCCACATCCAACCCCTGGGTAGAATCTTCAGGGGTATCTGGAGGCGGTATGATGGAGGCAGCGGTCTCCCGAGTGTCCTCGGGGGCCACAGAGGCACCCAGTGCCCTCCTAATCTCCTCTATCGCCGTGTGGATAAATGGGATGCCACAGGTGTTCTCGCCAACCGCGGGAGGGCACTCGCCAACCGCGGGAGGGCACTCGCCAACCGCGGGAGGGCACTCGCCAACCGCTGGAGGGCACTCGCCAACCGCGGGAGGGCACTCGCCAACCGCGGGAGGGCACTCGCCAACCGCGGGAGGGCACTCCTCAGCATGCACCCCAAGGAGAGAGTCCAGCTTGGCAGTCATCTCTGACAAAGACCAAAACTCTCTGCGAAGAGGGCTCACGTCAGACACCCTCCAAGTGTATCCTGAATTGCTCGCTAAAGCCTCCTCTCCTACACCTGCCTTCCCCGCTCCATCCTCTAAATCCTCAACCATGGGGGTCAGCCCTAGCCAATCCCCTCCTTCCGGTGACATAAAACCTGACTCGGCCTCAGGCGCTTCACCCAAAGGTGGTACAGCCGGAGGGAGATTCTGGTCGACCCCCGAGTCTCCGAAGACAGCTACTTTCGGTGTGATAGGTTCACCGAAGCACAAGTCCCCGGGGGATGTTCTCCAACTGGGAGGAGTGTTGGAAGGCTTCCCAACGTCCATTTCTAGGGGCAAAGCCTCATGTTGTTGAGCACTTTGACCTTCCACCCCAGGGACGCCGGGTACCTCCTCTTCCCCTTGTATTCCCTCCAGATCTTCGAGGGGGGGGGGCTGCATATTTATGGATTCCGGCTCACACTGGCTAATCCTAACCAGTGGGCCGGACAGGGCCACCCTGTGCGGAATTGCTGTTACATTCCGCTTCGGAGACTTCTGAGGGTGAACGTAATACGGTTCACCCTCCTCGCCCTCCTCAATCACCCTCTTGTTTTTGTTTTTAAAAGGCTTCTTCCTGGGGGGTGCTTCCCCAGAAGAGGGTGCCACTGTCTCTCCAGCCGGAGCTTCCTCCTGCTCCCCCGCACCCTGTACGGTGCTTACATTGGGGGTAAGGTGTTCTTGGGGGGGGACAGTGACAACAGAGGGTGACTGTTCTGGGGTGACTCTTTTCTTCTCCCTCTTTTTTGGGGGGAGAGGTTCAGATGTCACTGTTTGAGATGGAGCAGTGACATCTTCTGTGGTCCCAGGGGGGACCTGGGCTCTCAAGGGCTTTTCCTTCTCCCTCTGTTCTTTGGGGAGAGGTACAGACGTCACTGTTCCAGATGGGACAGCGACATCTCTTGTGGTCCCAGGATGGACCTGGGCCCCTGAGGGCCCCGCTGTGGTGGGCACAGCGGTACGGGGTGTCTTGGCAGAGGGAGGGGTGGGTGTAGGAGTTGGGATAGGTACTCTGTTCCCTTTGAGGCAACTCCTACGAGTATGCCCCAGCTCCTTGCACAAATAGCACCTTACCCCCTCCGTGCCATAGTACACGGTGTATGTTATGCCCTCGTAGCGCACCCCAAAAGAACCCTCCACAGATTCAGTGCTCCCCGGCAGCAGCAGTTGTACCTGCCGCCTAAATGAGAGCACATGCCTCAGCGCCCTATCTCTACAGCCCAAAGATAATTTTATTATGGGGGACTTAATGTCTCCCAGGGCTTGCAGGTATGGCTTCATGAGGCTATCTGGGATGAAGGGGGGCACATTTGACAGAATGACCTTTGTGCCTAACCCCTCCATGGGCTCTATAGGGATGTATTTTCCCCCTACACTGATGCCTTTCTGCACCAGGGTGTGAGTGGCAGCCAGCGTACGGAGGAAGAAAATGCCCCTCCCATACATTTTGCTGGCCGCCACCACAGCAGAGGGACCCACCACATCAGCCACAGCCCTCACATATATCTCCATGTTTAGGCCAGGAGACATTGGGCACCTCACCCCAAGCTTCCTGCTCAGACAGGGCGTGGCCCCAACATTGTTGTTGCTGGGGCCATCGCCTGCAACTGCCACATGCGCCCATGTTGGAACTGGGACTGCAGGGGTTACGCTGCTAACAGGTGCTGGGGGAGGCGTGGCCAGGGCACTGGAAGGACCAGGCCTAGGGCTGTGACTAAGAGTGTTGCTCCTAGGGGCCACATTTTTTGGTGTTTTATATCCGGGCGTCGCCCCCGTTGCCGCACTTGTCCTATTCCCCTTTCCAGGCATGATAACAAATAAGCCTCTAAGTCAGGGGAGGGTATTGCTTAGGGAGAGAGGTACAGAGAGGAAAACTTTCTCTTTAAGAAGAGATCTCTCTGCAAGGGGAAAAAAACCAGCAGCTTTTAAAAACCTGCTGCAGTTTTAAATCTTTTTCCCCTTATTGGTTACTCTCTCTCTGTTGTAATAAGCAATCACCACAATTTTACAAGTCTTTATAGAAAAGACACAAAGCTCTCAATTGCAAGTGAGAAAGGAATCAGGCTTAGGAAAACAAAAGAGTGAAATTGGAAGTTTAAACAACCAGTAAAAACCTCCAGTAGTGAGGGAGGAGAGAGGGGGTAAGACTGCAGTTTTCCAGCCAGCTAAACTGCAGCTATGCTGGGTTAAACACTGCAGCCCCTGGGTGAAAACCAAAAACGGTTTTTAATCCTGAAAATGCACCCACAACCCTCTATAAAAACTCCCAGTATACTCACAGTATACTCCCCCACAGATCCACAACAAAATATAACAAATAAAGAAAGAATAAAGCCGATTCCTTACCAAATGCCTGGGAGCTCTGCACATACGCTTCTGAATGGAAGGAGAAGCAGGATCCAGCCAGGAAAAAACACTCACAGCCAAACTGCAAGCAGCCAAGTTCCCCTGAGTGGAAGATGCTATGGAGTGAGCCCATAACCATTTAAATGTGGGAGGGGGTGAGCTTAAATTAAGTAGGAGGTTGCCAACCTCCAATCAGCTATGACTAGCTGGACAAGAATTGTAAAACATACTGGACACCTAACAAGCTCCAATTAAACCCCCAAAATACCCACAACATATATATAAGCATATGAGTGTCAGAAGAGTGCTACTGAGCTGGCAATTGCATTAAAACCAGAGACATAACATAAAACACAGACAGAGCTCAGTTTTTAGCACATCTAGTGAGACTCATACACGGTACAGTGCCTAAATATATATGGAATAACTAATAAGTAAATGGTCTTTTAGTTTGACATTTTTGGCCAAAATTGTTGTAAGCCCCTGAGCCAACGCCAAGGCAGACCACATATCAGGGGTCCCTAACGCTAATATAAATTCTTAATAACCTGTTTAATAACAGGAAGAATGATATTAGATATTACAGGAATACTTATTAGTTATTCCATATATATTTAGGCACTGTACCGTGTATGAGTCTCACTAGATGTGCTAAAAACTGAGCTCTGTCTGTGTTTTATGTTATGTCTCTGGTTTTAATGCAATTGCCAGCTCAGTAGCACTCTTCTGACACTCATATGCTTATATATATGTTGTGGGTATTTTGGGGGTTTAATTGGAGCTTGTTAGGTGTCCAGTATGTTTTACTGCTGGGGTGACAGGGAAGAGGAGAGGGGAGTGCTGCCTATTTAAACTCATGTGAGAGGAGAGGGAGGAGTAGAAACTGATAACGCAATGATTAGGGACAGGAAACCACTCATACTGTGACAAGAAAAACCGTGATACACCCCTCACACCTATAACTGGGACACATACACCCTTGAACCTTATAACTGGGACATACTCCCCTCACCCCTATACCTTTGACACATATAAAATAAACACCTAGATCTGGGATAAATACTCATTAACCCTATAACTTTATTTAATATATTTACTGTGTCACCATGGTAGCCGGTGTCAAATGACCCTGCGGGGTCACTTGAGATAGCGTTGCCATAGTAACGTGACGTCACATGACCCTGCAAGGTCATTTGATGATGGAGTCAAGGAGGAGGGGGGGGAGGGCGGCAGCAAGAGCACAGAATCATGAAAAGCAGGCAAAACAGAATTAAGAAAGGTAGGAGATCTCCTGCTTTTTCTGCTTCTTGGCTTATGAAATCGGGAGCCACGCACAAACCGCATTATAAGCTGATCCGAGTTATAGCGGATCGCACTATAACCACAGGTTGAGCTGTATTGAGTAGGGTCCTAAGGGAGTTACAGTACTTGTCACCGTTATCCAATGATAAAAGTAATACACAAAGGGGCCCATTCACATAGCGGTGATAAAATCTGTGCATTGTCAGCCGACATTGCAATAGTTTATCGCGCACTAAAACACTAGGGCAAAAATGGTATTCGCTATGAATGAAGGCCAATTTTTAAAAGGTCGATAGTCTTTTTTTTATCAGCCAACCCTTTTTTTATCAGTGCTATTGCACTATAAATCCTAGCAAGCGACAACTGATATAAAAAATTGTAGCCTGGAAGAGCTGCATGGAGATGCTGCTTCTCCTTGCACAGCACTTACAGGCGATCGTGCAGTAAAAATATTAATTTTGATAAAAGTGTGTGGGAGGAGGGGGTCTCCTGAGCTGAACCGCATTAATTTCAGCCTTGGGGAACCCCTACTTCCTGAGATACAGGCCCCAGTATGGGGTGCTGGGATCCCTTGAGCTTTTAAATCTCTGCATCACGTGACGTGAGATTTCAATCCTGTACTGGGATATCGGCACCCCATCTCGGGAAGTAGGGAGTCCCGCGTCTGAAGTCAATGCGGTTAACCTCAGAAGACCCCCAGTACACTAGAATCAAAACCCAAATAAAATACAAAAACTATTTGTTACCGTTGCGGCTATCCGCTATGGTAATGAAGATACGTTAATTACATTTTTACTAATAGTGTGCAGGAGCAGGGGGTCTCCTGAGATTAACTGAACTGATTTCAGCCTCAGAAACACCCTACTTCCAAGTTACAGGCCCCGGTTTGGGGTTCCGGTATCACCTCCAATATTTACTGTAAATCCCATGGTCACGTGACACGGAGGATTTTAAAATTGTGGTGATACAGGCACCCATACCCCATATCAGTGCCTTTAACTCAGGAAGCATGGGGTCCTTGAGGCAGAAACAAAAGCGGTTCAGGTCAGGAGACCCATTGCTCTCATACACATATTAAAAAATGATATTAAAGCAGCTTCTTTACCTTAGCGGCTAGGTGTTTAGTGAAGGGGGTACATGGCCAGGGTGGGAAGTTATTCCTATCTGGAAAATTGAGGGAGAAGCTAACCCCTTCATTACCATAGCGGTAGTTGACCCACCCTGGGCCAATTACCCTTTCACTCACCCCCTCTAACCCCAATAAATATTACAACACCCCCTGCACCCCCAATCCCCCCCCCTCAACACACAAACGCATTTTTGTCTGCACAGGATTCATACCAGAGGCAAGCGGCGGTTTCCGGGGTTCTCCAAGTGATCCCCACGGGGGTTAACGGGTGGCCCCCACAGGTGTCTGGGGGCCCCGCAGGTGTCTGGTGGGGCTTGGGTGGTTGCTGCAAGTGTCCGGGGGTCCTCAGGTTGTCCCCACTGGCCTGCAGTATCAATCCAGTGCAGGACAAAAAGTGCAATACACTCAAATAAATACACACCGCCCCCGCAACCCACCCCCCTGAATACATACAGTACAGTAATGGGCAAAATGACTATTATCCAGATATGGATAATAGTGCATTTGCCCATATAAAATAAAACATAAACCAAATAACACTTGCACTTACCCATGCCAGTCTGCCAGGATGAAGGCTGTCCTCTTCCTTGTCCTCCGTTGGTAGCAACAATACAATAAAAAATACAATCAAATGGCCCTTAACCCCTTAATCACCTTAGCGGTTAGTAACCGCTGTAGTAATTAAGGGTTTATCCCACCCTCCCCCGCTTCCCACCTGGGTAGGCCAAACCACCCTACCCAGGGACACCACCTCCATCCCCGCTACCCATTGATTGGTACAGTGTTAAAGCTTGCCCATATAATATGGGTATGCTTTTCCACTATAGCAATGAATGGGAAGCTAAAAAAAAAAAAGACCCAAAATAAAACACATTACATAGAAAAAACAACAATCCAAATGTCAAGAAAACAATTGATTGGCACAGTGGTACATCTCACCCATATAATATGGGCACAATTTACCACTATGACAGTCAATGGTCAACCAAATAAAATAAACAACCACCAATAATATAAAATTCAATCAAAACAATCACCAAATAAACAATAATAAAAAAGTAAACACACATAATACCAGAAATCAATAAAGCAAATACCAAACAAACACCAGAATTAAAAATCAAAACACCAAACAAAAATCCATAAATAAATAAAAGAAAACACCAAATAAACACCATAAAATTGTGGATGACGTCACATCCTTTCAAAAAATGTACTCTGTCACATAGTTTCATATAACCAATCAGATTGGGGATATATATCTCACAATCTGATTGTTTGAAGTAACATGTGACTTCAGCCATCTTGGTTTTGGTGACATCATCTTAAAGGGAAAGGACGCAGAGCCTTTCTAACTGGCTGGATTCCCTCCCTTTACATGAAGTCACATCCTTTAAAAAAAAACCTCTCACATAGTTATCCCAGTAAATCCGATTGCCTGGGAACCATTTATCAGTCAAAAGTGATATCACAGGTTTTATACAAGGCCTGCACCGTCTCAATTGATGCCAAGAAGGTGAAGGAGCAACATCTCCTCCCCTATGTGATTACAAAGGGAAGGAGAAGGAGATGGAAGTGGAAGATGAAAGAATCCAAATTGGATTACAATTAACAGATGAAGATGATCTAAGAAAATAATTTACTGTACATGAGGACCTTTGGCTGTTGAGCATCATTGCTTCTTTGTTCGAGAGCTTCCTGAGACCCCTGGAATCGGAGGGTGAAGACATCTAAATGTAAGAAAAACCATTGGATGTATGTTATTTTTTAAAATTGCCCATTGATTGCCAAAATATTTATGTATGCCCCTTTAGGGCTATATAAATACAGTGTCAAGCAATGCATTTTGGCAAATGATTGCATTTATTTATTTTACAGTAAATATATTTTGGTTGTTTGCTTTGATTTATTTCTGTTTTTTTGTTGGTGCTTGCTTTTTAATTGTGGTTTATTTTTGGTGTTTGGTGTTTCTTTTGCTGATTGTTTTTTAAGGTAATTAAGGAGTTAGGGGCCATTAGTTTTTATTTTTTATTGTGCTGTTGCTGCTCACGGAGGACAAGAATGGTGATGAGGATGAAGACCGCCTTTATCATGACAGGGATAAGTGCAAGGTTTAATTACTCTATGCTGGCTGATGTTTTATTTTTAAATGGGGAAATGCACAAGTATCCATATCTGGATAATTGTAATTTTGCCCATTACTGTACTGTATATATTGGGGGGGGGGGTTGAATTTATTTGAATGTATTGCACTTTTTTTTCTGCACAGGATTGATACTGCAGGCCAGTGAAGCTCCCCGGACACCCACAGTAACCACCTGAGGCCCCCCAGACAACCTTGGGGCCCCCAGACACCCACAGGGACCACCAGAGAACCCCTGGACACCCATGGGGACCACCCAGAGACCCCTATAAGCTTTGTGAATAGCAATTACTGGCAAAAAAAGGAGCTTTTACCTCTTGGACGACTTTTTTGCCCCTGCCTGATAATACATAAAAAATACATTATTGTGCAATGCTGCACAGGAGTGAACTCATCATTCATGATGTGGTGGGTGTGGGAGTTTGAACTAGCTGGGAATGTGTGTTAATCAATTTCTGACTTGTAGCAGTCGTTTGGAGGCTGGTGGCACCTCCCCGCATAGCTCACTCCTCCTTCACCTTTTTAACTTGGGAGGTCTTTTCATTTGCTGCAGGAACAAGACCTATAATGGTTCTTCCCCTCTTACAGAAGTAAAAGGAAGGGTTCACAGTGTAGTGTAGGACCTGCATTAATTTGGTTATACCTTGATGTTGGTATGCCGGCTTATGACGCTTTGGCCAAAGGGTTAACTAAATAACCAAGTATTTAATATTATTATTGAATATTTTACTTTATACTTTTTACCTTACTGTATATGTTTTGTCAATGGGATGTAGTATTGGCCACCCCCTGTCACTTGATATATATATATATATATATAGTGAACTAATCAATCTAAATTGTTGTCAAACCATTGCTAATAGATATGGAACCCCACAGCAGTCAAAACTCATGGCTAGTACTCGTATAGAAATGCTCATCTACACCTGCTGTGCAATCACCCATACAAGTGAGTGCACTGCAATCAAAGCTGGTTGATGAATTGTCAAAAAACATACATACACCAATATATCTAAGTGATCCTCTACTAAACATAACCTCCATATACCGTAATTATGACTTTTTTTACCTACACAGGCATCGGAGGTTAATCAAGATATGTCTTCATATAGTGACATTGATGCTGCCAGGATCTCTACCCTTATGAGGGGACAAATGGATTTTTAAATCACCCCTGACAGTGATAATCTGCTGAGAGAATTTGAGAGAGTACAGAAACAACAGACGAGTTTGGAATTGCATGGGGTAACCCTTGCAGAGTATTATAGGGTTAAAAGTATTCCCAGGGGCTTGAGAATGACCCTACGCCCCACTATGTTTAGTGAGAACAAGGAATATATTGAAAAATGTGAAATAATACTCAATAAATGCTCTTTCGACATAATTTTTGTCCATCTTTTTGTCCACTATCTGCTATACATTATTGATTTACCTTTATAAGCATACTGCTCCTCCTTAGCCACCCACTGCTAGTAATTATTTCACCTTCATATCACTTATCCACTTGGTGTATCAGCAATTGATCGGACATTTTGTGGTTGTTTTATATACATTTTATTTTCATTGTATTTTTATTATATGTCTTTTGCACCTTTTCCAATATATGATATCATTGTATTATATTGTATTGTATGTCTTTATTTATATAGCGCCATTAATGTACATAGTGCTTCACAGTAGTAATACATGGGGTTATCAAATAAATAACAGATAATATAAATAACAGATCATGGGAATAAGTGCTTCAGACATATAAGTAGCATTAAGGAAGAGGAGTCCCTGCTCCGAGGAGCTTACAGTCTAATTGGTAGGTAGGGAGAACGTACAGAGACAGTAGGAGGGAGTTCTGGTAAGTGCGTCTGCAGGGGGCCAAGCTTTATGTATCATGTGAATATCCACAGTGCTATTCATATGTTTCTTTAAGCAAGTGTGTCTTAAGGTGGGTCTTAAAGGTGGTTAGAGAGGGTGCTAGTCGGGTATTGAGGGGAAGGGCATTTCAGAGGTGTGGGGCAGTCAGTGAAAAAGGTTTAAGGCGGGAGAGGGCTTTAGATTCAAAGGGGTTAGAAAGAAGAAATCCTTGAGAAGAACGCAAGAGTCTCGATTGTGCATAACGAGAAATTAGGGCTGAGATGTAAGGAGGGGCAAAATAGTGGAAAGCTTTAAAAGTCAGGAGAAGAATGGAGTGTGAGATGCGGGATTTTATCGGAAGTCAGGAGAGGGATTTCATGAGGGGAGATGCTGAGACAGATCTAGGAAAGAGTAGAGTGATTCTGGCAGCAGCCTTTAGGATAGATTGTAGGGAAGACAGGTGAGAGGCAGGAAGGCCGGACAGCAGGAGGTTACAGTAATCAAGATGGGAGAGAATGAGGGCCTGAGTCAGAGTTTTAGCAGTTGAGCAACAGAGGAAAGGGCGTATCTTTGTTATATTGCGGAGGAAAAAGCGACAAGTTTTAGAAATATTTTGAATGTGAGGGGCGAATGTGAGAGAGGAGTCGAGTGTGACCCTTAGGCAGCGTGCTTGGGCTACTGGGTGAATGATCGTAGTTCCAACAGTAATGTGGAAGGAGGTAGTAGGGCCAGGTTTGGGAGGAAGTATGAGGAGCTCTGTTTTAGCCATGTTGAGTTTAAGGCGGCGGAGGGCCATCCAGGATGATATAGCAGAGAGACATTCAGAAACTTTGGTTTGTACAGCAGGTGTAAGGTCAGGTGTTGAAAAGTATATTTGTGTGTCGCCAGCATAGAGGTGATAATTAAACCCAAAAGATGTTATTAGGTCACCTAGAGAGAGTGTATACAGAGAAAAGAGAAGAGGTCCCAGGACAGAGCCCTGGGGTACCCCCACAGAGAGATCAATAGAGGAGGAGGAGGTGTTAGCAGAAGAGACACTGAAAGTACGATGGGAGAGGTAGGATGAGTTCCAGGATAGAGCTTTGTTCCGAATACCAAGAGTATGGAGAATGTGAAAGAGAAGAGGGTGGTCCACAGTGTCAAACACTGCAGAGATGTGGAGTAAAATGAGCAGAGTGTAATGACCTCTGTCTTTGGCAGCATGGAGGTCGTCAGTTATTTTACTGAGGGCTGTTTCTGTGGAGTGAGCAGTGCGGAAGCCAGATTGTAGAGGATCTAGGAGAGAATAGGTTTTGAGAAAATGGAGCAAGCGAGAGAATACAAGACGTTCAAGGAGTTTAGAGGCAAAAGGCAGGAGGGAGACAGGTCGATAGTTAGAAAGACAGGTAGGGTCAAGCTTGCTGTTTTTGAGTAATGGTATGACTGTTTGCATGTTTGAAGGAGGATGGAAAGGTTCCAGAGCAGATGGAGGAGTTAAAAATGTGTGTGAGCATAGGGATTATAGTAGGAGCAAGAGGTTTTAGGAGATGGGAGGGAATGGGATCAAGAGGGCACGTGGTAGAGGGAGAAGAGGCGATCAACAGCGACACATCCTCCTCTGAGACAGTGGATAAAGAGCCAAGGAAGGCAGGAGGAGAGTTAGGAAGAGGTGTAGGATGGGAGGAAGAAACAGAGGGGATGTTCTGCCGTATGGATTCCACCTTTTCCTTAAAATAGTCAGCAAAGTCCTGAGCGGAGATGGAGGAAGGAGAGGCAGCTGAGGGTGGTTTGAGTAGAGTATCAAAATATCATTGATATACGGACTTTGTTTTTCCTGTTTTTTAATAAATTTGCCCATATTGATATCTACTGTACTACTAGAAGTTTGCACTCTTTTTTCACTCTGATATATAGGTATATACGCGCACAGTTCTGACTTCCACCGTACCTGACTATCTCGCACTGCGAGCTGGTGCGGCTCTGTGTACATGCACCATACAGGTTCATTGTGTGCCCCGACGGACACTATTAACCTCCTCCATAACTTACAAGGCTACTATACCTTCTTAAGCAAGATACATATGTACTCACGATTAGTGTAATTACCTGATTAGCCAGGTTCACTTACCTTCTGATTACAAGAGTCTCTTTTGACAGCATATTTCTGCCTCACTTACCTTATACAAGAGTCTTCTCTGTTAGCAGTATATATGGGCAACTAATCAGTACATTTCTATTTATGTGAACAGCAGTAGCTGCCACCACTGTGTGTTACTAGGCTGATCCTTATTCTCAAGTACTCTTTGCCTCAATACTTATATACCACTAACCTCCCTTACGCAAAGGGAAAACAGAGGATACCCTCTATATTTTATGGTCCACTACAAGGTTATTTGAGGTCAAAGCATTGATGTCAGTCCTACTGATATGTCTATCTACGCTTAGGGGTCTGCAACTTTAGGGACCATATACAGTGACACTGGCCCTAAGTACCTACTTAAATAGTTCCTTCTCAGTGATTTTGATGATATGTGAAATCTTGATTATAAACCTATCTTGACCATTGCTGCAGAAGACCTATATGTTACCTGAGGTCAAGCCAGCAACAACAATGGTATAGATTCACCTATACATTTGCTCACAGTTATACAGAGAGCACCTAGTCTACTCTGATCACACCCTTTCCCTGCCAGCTGTATTGTGGTGTATCTATATAATATAAATGTAACACCATAATCACCCACCGGCAACTGTATATCCTATTACAATATTTTATTAGGTCACTTGTTCTAGTGATTAACAGTGTATGTTATCTTTTATATGATTTCCCTGTACGTATCCACTTCCATACAGATCCTCTACAAGGACTGTGTTCTAGTATGCTAGTAGCATTTCTATTGGCACACTTATATTTCAGGATCCTGAGCCTGTACGGCTATCAGCATTTGGATCCAGCACGTACCTTCAGCTTGTCATTTTAACACCCTTTATTTTATTTGGTTGCCAACAATATTAAAGATTACATTTTAATTACTACATAAATCACCGGAGGGTGAGCTTGAGTTCCTTCTCTCAGTTATACTCATCATTACCCAATAGCACCGCTCACTATTGCCATTATTGTGGCAGTAGTAGGGGCTCCCCTCTCGTCTCTATCTTTCTAGAAAGGAAAGGTATGTAGGGATATACCAAATAAGTAAACATCGGAAGGATATTGATCCAGGGAGAAATCTGGTTGGCAATTCTAGGAGTTAGGATGCTATTTCACTGAGGTTTTTGTTTAGCATAAATTGAACTTGATGGACATCTTTTTTTCAAGCTCATCTGCTATATAACTATGTAACAATGAACTATTAGTAAAAATAAAATTTCTACATAGATATAAAGCTAGATAAGGGTGATATATGTAAATATCCATATATATATAATTGATACAGAACAAAACAAAAATGTAAATATGTTACAAATAGAGTATGGAACACTTTGCTGCTTTTGTTAAAGATATTCGCCAGTCTAGGGGTCTGTGTTGTGATATTATGTAACCATGCTGTCTGTGATATTCTGTGTGATAATGGGATATGGTGTTATCTGAGGGAATAATGTCATGCTCTACATCTGTATGTTATGCTTTCCTCAGTCCAATGCCAATGTTCTTTTTTCAATCATGCTTCAAATAAAGTTGAAATACAGAAATCTCATAGATGGATCAAAAAGTCACTGGCACTTTATGTAAGGTATTGCCAGATCTAATGAAGCCCCTTGATGCCTCAGGATTTCACTCCTGAGAACAGTGACAGTTGAAATATATGTAGCAAATACTACTCCTAGAAAACTATTCCATACTATTTCACAATATAACTTTTTGTATTTAAAATAAACAATATTTGTGATGTAAGCTTGTTTGATATGCTTTGAGTACTGGAAAAGGTGTATTGCATTTTATATTCCTGTACATAATACAATTCATATAAGCAAGGACAAAAAAGGACAAACGGAAAAACTATTTCTTCTCTTCCCTAAATAAAAAATTCCCTGTAGCACAGAAATTATTTGATCCACTTCAGACATGCTGATGTTCGATTCAGCTTTCTGAAATTATTAGCAAGTATATTTGATTATTTTTTAAATTCATGTTTAAAACAAGACCCGTATTATAGAAAATCTAAGCAATATTAAAAGACAAATAATTACACATAGTATGTCTAATCATTTCCTGACTCATCACCAAGGTGATTTCAGGGGGCTGAAGTTCACAGCTATTGAGCATGTCAGGCAACACTGGGGGGGGAGGAGATAGAGACATGGAGCTCAGTAGAAGGGATCCATAGATTTAAAACTCTCACCCCTAAAAGTCTTGGTATGTAAATAGAAATTGGTCCATTCCTATTATAAAGTGATTTTGTACACTGCAAATCGAGTCCTGTCTATGAGTCTGAGAATCTGTAGATTAATAAATAACATTGGGATCAAAGACCAAACTGGATACAGTAAAATACAAATGACAATCTATAACCTGCATGATAGGACTCGATTTGTATCACAGCAGAATTATTGTTATCATAGGATCATCATACACATTTATAGTTAAAGTTGTATAAGTGTTACATATGGAAGTATGCAATAATATTTTGCATATCTAATCACTGTTGTCTCTCTCCTCTTGTCTCTCTGGCATCTTTCATGTGGAGCTTCTGTATTCATATGTAATATATATATTTTATTTGATATTACTATACAGCCATGGCAGCTTTTATTTTAACACTTCTCGGGGGTGTAGTGGTTGCATTTTCAGAATTCCACGCGCTTCACCGCGTTCATGCCGCATTCATGAGGCAGTCGCGCTGCCCAGCACCCACGGTTGATTGGCGGTTGATCTGTTTAATAATAAATGTAGCCATGTGTAAAATTGGTGTACATATCTCTTTCTCATGCTGGCAGTAAACCTGGTAAGTATGCAGGATTGCCAGTAGTCATCATGGAGGTTTGCCCTCAAACCCTGGTGAGGTGTCATAAGTCCCAAAGGAAGTGACAACATGCTTGGTGTCTACCCTTGGTGACATCAGAGATGTGCCTGTTCCTGAGGTGATATAAGACACAGCACTGCCTAAAGTTAGTGGTTCAGTTTCCTGTTGTTGTGCTGCCTCTGTTCAGTGAGAGGCACGTGAAGGTCTGCAACAGTGTTGCAGTAATCTCATGCTAGCTGTGAGTCTGTGCAACTAGAAGCAGACAGAGAAGCTGTTGAATCTCCCTAAGGGGAGAGGTGGAAAGCAACTCCATTAGGAGAAGGAGGAACTTTCCAGATGGAGTGCAGCAAAGGAATGAGCGGCAAAGCTGATAGCTGTGAGGGGCAGCTGGCCATACCACCATGCCAATAAAGATGACCTTGAATAAAACACTTCACTGTGTGAGTCTGGAATTACTCAGCAGGGGAAGGCATCACCAAGAAGGAGTTCCTCATCAGAATCATCCCCATGCGGACGCAGGGATCCTGATGAGGTGGAGGCGCTGCACTGGATATAGGTAGGACTCATGCACACTACCTCAGCTGCCTGTCTGGGTTGGCAATCCCCACACAACATCATGCGGGAGACTCAGGAGTCCTGTTGCCAACAGGTGCACCACCAGACACTACACTATAATGGGGACTGGTTAGATCACAGGGGCCAATGTGAGATTGGGTGGGTCAGGCTAGGCCAGAAAATCCATTACATAAAAATAGCATGTTCTTGTATAGCACTGCTAGTTGTACGCAGTTCTTTACAGAGACATTTTGCAGGCACAGGTCCCTGCCCCATGGAGCTTACAATCTGTATTTTTGTGGTGCCTGAGGCACAGGGAGATAAAGTGACTTGCCCAAGGTCACAAGGAGCCGACACCGGGAATTGAACCAGGCTCCCCTAGCAACAATCTCAGTGTCAGTCAGTGTATTTACTCACTGAGCCACTCCTTCTCCATGATAATGATAATGGTTCGGATTTAATTGGATGCAATTATTCGCGTATCCGCCAGGTGGCAGATATTCCTGAGTTATAATGAATTCTAATGTGTACACTACAGTATTGTACATGTGCTTCAGTAATGTGTCGACTTGCAGGTGTTTAAAAAATACCACAGTGGTCCATTGTGGTCCATTGTGAATTGACCTTGGTACTGAAGAAGTTACAATACGTATCAATTTAGGCATTTCAAATTAAAAACTCAATGCACAGTGTCTGATGTTCTGATGGCCCCCAAGAAAATTATGTGAAATGTTATACAGTAAAGGTGGCACAATGAAACAATTAAACTATTTAAATAATATTCAACTTTGTTTATTTTTTTTTGAGTTAAAACATTATGGTATAAATTTAATATGGAAAAATATAACATACTGTACAGTACGGTACCAGTAATAATTTTATTTTTCCTCAGAAAAGAAACTTTGTCATCAGGCGGAGAACGGCAAATGGAGGGATTTCGTTGGATAATATCGCTTTTTGTAACGATGCTTGCGCATTGATGAATCTGATTTAATAATCCAAGTATTGTACTGGAGGCAACAATTTAGTGACAGTGGCATTTTTATTGATTAGGATAGAATAACCGTGAGCTTTATAGAAAACCTTAAACTGTATGCTGTGTTTTTCATACAGTATACAATAATTTTTTACATACTGTAATATATACCCCCAAAATAAAAAGCATGTATCTATTCTACAGTATACATTATGTGTATTCTATACCTGTATGTATTGTTTTAATACTGTATTGATTTAATGCACATGTCTACAGTACACGGTACAGTACAGTACTGTACTGTATGCCTCATAGAACCTTGTTGAAACACAAAATTCTTGTGTTTACTACAGTAACTACTTTAATCATGCACACACTTAGACAGCATCAGTTAAACCCCCCACCCCCCACCCCTCCAAGAAGACACAATGAAACAATTTAAAAGAATCAACATTTTTTTTATTGGAGCAAGTAAAACATTTATGGAGTAAGTAAAAACATATATTTATAGCTTTTGAACAGACGAACAATCACACAGCGAATTCGATTCCCACCAGTCTGTCCTTCCAGGGATGAGACCTTGTATGCCGCAAAATGCCATTTATGGAGTCTCTCACAATTCTCATTAAATGATCACTAATGGAAAATAGCGCCGCAATTCTTCCACAATAGTTATTCTAAAAATTTCAGGAAGAGCCTTTTTGACACGACTCTCTTCGTAATTCACATTGTAGGTCCACCAGGGTAGGTGGTCTGGGAGGATGCTTTCCTCCTGTCTTAGTCGACTTATCTGTGCTGTCATCTCCTGGTGTGGTCTTGACGGGGTTGTCATGTCATCCTCGTCAACGGCATACATGTACACATATTCTTCTGATGGAGGGGGTGCGCTTTGTGATGGAAGGTTGAAGGTCACATCCATGCCACCCTCCTGCTCCTGCATCCGACAAACAGCGGCAGGTACTCCAAGCAAACTATGTATCCCCGCTATGTCAGTCTCTATCTTCTCCATGCGCTTATCCATCTTCTCCATCTGATTCTCCATCTTCTCCTTCCGTATATCCATATTTAGCATGGCCTCTAAAAGAAAATCTATCTTTACCAGCATAGAGTTTTAAGGAATATTGACACTCAGCCCATTCAGCATGCGGGCATACGAGCTGGATCTTGTGCAAGGAGTGCTGTGGACATCTGAGTGGATGGGTGCTGGAGCGGATGAGATAGGGGTTCCCGGGAGAGCAGCGTCATCGATGATGACAGGAGAAGGTGATCTGGGGGTTCCCTGGAAAGCAGCGGCAGCGGGGAGTGCAGGAGAAGGTGGCCTGTGGGTTCCCTGGAGAGCAGTGTTGCCGTGGAGTGCAGGAGAAGGTGATCTGTGGGTTTCCGAGAGAGCAACATCATCGTGGAGTGCAGGAGATGATGACCGGTGGGTTCCCGGGAGAGCAGCGTCGTCGTGGATGGGTGGCATCCATTTGTTTTGCATTTTTGCTACATCAACGAATTTCTTCTTGACATAATAAGTCTCAGGCTTCTTAGCCTTTGGAGTCTTCAGAAGGTTTTCTTTATTAGCCTTGGCCTTTCGCTTTGGCTCGGAAAAGGCTCCCGCCTTTCGCTCTTTCGGCACGGCAGGCACGGCAGAAGAGAGTGGGTTCCTGCATCCGTAGAATCGGGGTCGATCCATGGATGCACATGGAATAAAGCACAATGCAGTATCTGGACAAGAACAAGTTCAGAAACAGATCAGAGTATGGTCGGCTATGCAATTTGAGTCACCTTCTATACACTGTGTCCCTATTGTGATTGAGGTACACTGGCGACACACTTTATTCGAGCTTGGCTAGTCCCACGAATTCGGGTATACCCGGGTGTATTGAGGTTTGTGACTGTTTTCTGCCCGAGTACATTGAGTTATTTTCCAAGCAGGGATTGAAGCATTTTATTCCCTATGGCTGCAATACTGCACAGTATATATATATAAACTGCATTACAATTCATGAATTTATGCCATCTGGTAGACACGCGAAGCATTGCAGCCTATTAAACCCTAATCATTATCATTTAACAGATCAGCCGCCCATCAGCCAGGCATGAACCCAGGCTGGGAAGGCAAATGCAACGGGGCTTGTCAGAGGTTAGGAGTGGCGCATTCCAGGTATCTGCCAGGTACATACCGGGTATTTGCTCGAATAAAGTGTGTCGGTGCAGTACAGGTGTTAAAACTTGGTGTACTGTAATGTGCACTACAATTTTTTTTCACATGCATGGCCACGAGGTGCAGGTGTTAAAATTGGGCATACTGTAATGAGACTCATTAAAATATAAATACACCATCCATTTTGTTGATTCACTGCACATTGAATACACAGACTAAACATCGAATATACCTTCTTGTGCTTGTATTTCTTTCTAAATGCAGCAATGCTGGATATAAAGATTTCAAAGGATCTCAGCATGAGAATACAGGATATGTAGAAGAAAGGACACCGAATCTCAGATATTCAACGCTGGTTAAGTACTTCTGGCCTCGTGGTACCAGCAGCCACCGTGAGCTATCATGCCCACGGTAAGGCCAAAAAAGTCAAGCGGACACCAACTGTAACTACCGAGTAAGTAAATTATTTTCAATATGTTTTCTTTACCGTACAGTACTGTAATAGCACTTTTATTGGCTAGATGGCTTATTGTTTTTAACAGAACCTTTTTACTAGCAATTATTTGAGATACAATTTATTTTCGAGTTGCAACTCTTTCCTTAATTATCACTCACTTCATTATTACTCATTATGACTCACTCACTCCCCCCAATGCAGTACACAGTATACTGTTTACTGTAAACAGTATGACACACACACATAAAGTACCAGTAATATTATATTATAATGTTACAGTATATACTGTAATATAAATAAAATTATAATTTATATCGCTGTCTATTTATATAACTATATATATATATATATATATATATATATATATATATATATATATATATAAAAGATAATTACTTCTGCGCTAGCTTGGATAACTGGATAGGAGAGAGTGTATAAACGTGAGGAGTAATAACAATCTAAATAAGAGTTAACTCCAAATCTAATTGAAACATACACACATAAAATGACAAACAGACAACAAAAGACACAACACAAAAAAATGGAAAAATTGGGGACGGGGAGAGCCCAAAGAAATAGAAGTGTGTCTGCTTTAGCTATAGGGTGCCACTGACAGTCTTAAGGAACAACCACTTTCCTCTTCACTCTATAAAACAATTAGAAGACAGCGCGGCTCCCATAGTATAATACTGTATAAAAATTATTAATTAATAATGCTGCTAGATTACGGACACTCACATTATATAAAAAGGTATTAAGCAGTGGATAAAGGTGTCATGGCATATCACCCATTACTCCATTTCGTATGCCAATCCTCGTGTAGCTGAACTGATAGTCTCCGTCGCGGACGCCAGGAACGTGCGCGCGCACTAGGTCTCTTCCTGGTTTTAAAGTCTCGCGATAGTTGGTGCCGGGAGATTTCATAAGATCTGGACACAGTTCGATATGCACTATAAGCACAGGCGGCTTTGTGGCCCCTGAAGAAGTTGCATGCCGCGACGAAACGTGTAGGGCAAGACCTATTTATGGACTTTATTTATTCATTTTTTCATTTGTTCTTGTTTGGCGATTTCATACACTTTTACTCCAAATATCCAAGCAGTCTGTGCATATAGTGCATATTTTGTGAAGGTGAAAAAAACGGCGCTAGCTCTATTAATGTTTCACTAAAAAACTATATAGTGAATGTTGTTAACAAAATCAATTGATTATAACAGGTAATCAAAACGTGCTTAAATAACGTGCAAATAGTGATATTTAAAAGGTTCAAACCCCCTGCTCAAACCCAGCTGGTAGGGACTGGTTTCGCTAGTCCCACAAATCGTCACTCCTGTTGTATTCCAGGGGGAGCATGGAGGAAAATAGAACAGAAAAAAACAATCTAAGTGTAAACAGTATTTAAAGTGCAAAAATCAATATCTTGTCTTGGCTCGTATGTTGTACCTACTTACAAGATGTAAGTTGTATTCAAGCGTTTTAGACACACAATGGTCTCTGCTATGGATGTTGTTCTCCACTTAATGAAGCAGTCTCCAATAGTCAGCTCAGCAACCCAGTGCATGTAAAGAAAAATGATACCATAGTGCAGACCAGTATAATGATAAAACTAAACTTTTTATATTTAAAATTGAACACTTACAATAAAAATGAATATATTAAGCATTGTTCACAATATTAGTGAGGAGAGAAGAGTGTGTTAGCTTCCGGCTCACCCGCCTCTTCCAATGGGACCCGGTACAGATAGCCTCTTTCCGCGACTCCACGTCTTCGGCGGTGTACTGTGTGATTTGGGCTGTGTTCTCCCGTGGGCTGTTTGAGCTCCCCTTCAGCTATTCAAGCCTGGAGCTGCCTCTCGGGTGGGTGATCTCGCCTCTCTCACCGCCGGAACGTCACTTCCGCTTAGTTCCGTCGCGTCACTTCCGGGTGCGGCTGGTAGAATTCTACCAGCCGCACCCGGAAGTGACGCGACGGAACTAAGCGGAAGTGACGTTCCGGCGGTGAGAGAGGCGAGATCACCCACCCGAGAGGCAGCTCCAGGCTTGAATAGCTGAAGGGGAGCTCAAACAGCCCACGGGAGAACACAGCCCAAATCACACAGTACACCGCCGAAGACGTGGAGTCGCGGAAAGAGGCTATCTGTACCGGGTCCCATTGGAAGAGGCGGGTGAGCCGGAAGCTAACACACTCTTCTCTCCTCACTAATATTGTGAACAATGCTTAATATATTCATTTTTATTGTAAGTGTTCAATTTTAAATATAAAAAGTTTAGTTTTATCATTATACTGGTCTGCACTATGGTATCATTTTTCTTTACATGCACTGGGTTGCTGAGCTGACTATTGGAGACTGCTTCATTAAGTGGAGAACAACATCCATAGCAGAGACCATTGTGTGTCTAAAACGCTTGAATACAACTTACATCTTGTAAGTAGGTACAACATACGAGCCAAGGCAAGATATTGATTTTTGCACTTTAAATACTGTTTACACTTAGATTGTTTTTTTCTGTTCTATTTTCCTCCATGCTCCCCCTGGAATACAACATATAGTGCATATGCCATGCATCCAGCAAAGATGGGGGCCGGAGCAGGGAGCATTCCGAGCCTCAGAAGGCTCGGCGGCGCACCCGGCTAGCGGGGGCCACCATTGTGGTTGTGCGCACATGCGCCATTATCGCGCATGCGCGGATGAGGCTAGGGAGCTGCGGCGGCCATTAGACAGTCACGCATGCACAGTGGAATCACGCACGCGGCCCCAAGTGTATAGAGGCCTCCACGGGACTACAATTCCCATGAGGCTAAGGGAGGAAGGCACCAGGTGTCCCAGAGTGGCCAATAGAGCTGGAGGATTGCCCTTCAGGGAGAATGGATACATTTTGCGGGGTTTTGAGCAGAGGGTCAGTCGGCGCCAGGAGAAGCTAGGGGAAGGAGGTAGGGTGCAGGAGTCAGTGACTCCCTGCACTAGGCCAGCAGCCCCCGAGGCCCCAGATAGCCCTGAGCCACCCAGTAGTGTGAGCTGTGTCAGGGACAGGCCCCAGGTTAGGGACCCTGCCCCTTACTATCCAGAGCCAGTTAGGGACCCAGCGGATGCTGCACGTCTATCCAGAGGTTTGGGCTCAGACCTTCGCTGTTGCTGCAGCAGCCATCCGGGTGTAATCGCCACGGACGGTAGTTCCTGTATTCAGCTGCCATCGGATCCTTTGCGAAGTTCCCTGGGCAGGCCCTGGCACTGGAGAGCTTGGCAGGTAACCATCACCAAGTGCACCAACGATCCTATATTATATTCACACGGGCCCAGTGGCTGCGCAGTCACACATATCTATCTCACTTGAAGGGTGGGGGACATATTGTGTGGGGTTACTGGACACGGGGTGGGATCACCCGGTGGAGGTGGGAGCGTCCTGCCCAACCGGCGGGCCACTACAGCGGTGCTGAAAAAGAGCCAGCACTTACCTGCGAAGCAGCGGAGCTGAGTCCCGATGTACCGTGATCACCTGTGTTGAGGCAACCGGAATGGAGTAGTCCTACGGCCGTGGCGACTCCCAATGTGGAAGGCGGGGAAGGCACCATCCCAAGCCGAAGGAGCCCTTACCCTCCACAGGCTCCGATGGCGGCGACGGCGAAGGAAGGCCCAGCCAAGGCCCGAGAAGAGCGGCGAGAAGAACCATCACTTCCGAGGCGGATGTCGTTGTGGAGGAAGAGGTTCCAGTGGGGAACCTAACCCAAGATGGTGGCGCTTCGTCCCGCGAAATAGATGACATCACTTCCGGCGCACACAGCGGAACTGGTTGGAAGATGGCCGCGCCCTCGTGACTGACGTGCTGTACCCGAACAGCTGGAGCAGCGAAGAGCAAGAGCTGGCAGGCCCTGTGAAAGCCTGGGAATCAGGAGATGGGAGAGAAGGAACTGCAACCCGCTGGTACCGGTCGAGGTATTGTGAAGTTGCGGATTGTAGTGCCGCATCGGCAGCACGAGTACCCTTTTGTTCTGCCCTCGTCCATGGCCCAAATCCCTGCCCCTGTCACCTCCTCATCCGGGTCCCTATCGAGCCAAGGGTTGTCTGGGGAGTCCGGGATACTTCTGAGGAACGGACTGGGTCAAATATGGACTGGGGGGAGTGTTTTACCTCCGATGAGGGATCGGGGCGAGAAATAATCGCTGCTAATGTATCTTCAAGAATGAGTGCTGTGGATTGTAATGCTAATATAAAATGTAGGCCTAAACGCCTTGGGTCCAAATCTAGTTCCACAGGGACATCGTGAGTGTCTTCTGGGGGAGAACTAAAAGAGAGTGAGATGCCCGTTGTAGTAACAGAATAGGTAGTAGAGAAAGAGTAAAACAAAAAATGTGAGGCGCTTCTAATGAAGGTGTAATAAATAAATAAATAAATATATAGTGATTAATATCAATAATCAAAGAGCTCATAAATAATAAAAATAAGAATGGCGAACTTCGCTGCTCAACCCTCTTGGGAGAAGATCCATTTTCTCCTATCTTGGATGGTGGGGAGAAGCTTGTGAGGAGCGCAGGTATCACCATATGTAAGGAAGAAAATATATAATAGTGTGGTATGTCTAAACAGATATAGCATGCTATACAGGACCCCTGACGAAGCTGCTACGCCAGTGAAACGCGTTGAGTGAACTAGCAGCAGTCCAGAAGTGTACCCCGAATGCCCCAGAGCCCGTGTGGATCCATTATACGATCGATCGCTAAACCGGAAGTGTCGCAACGGCCGGACCGGAAGTGAGGCGAGGCGACCTCGGGAGTAGGGTGGATGGTGTACGCTTATGCAGCGCATTGATTTTTATGTGTCTATGCACATGGTACACATGTAAGTGCAATAACAATTGCTTTTATGAATATATTGATAGTGAACATACAATGTTGCACTAAAGGTGTCATTTTTTCCATCGAGGGTTTGTTCTGCTGACACCAGGGAGTTTATATCAAGCAAGACCCCCCTTCATATTGCTGAGTCTACATCATTGTCTGAGTCTACATCATTGCATTCATTGCTATTCAATGCTGTATAGCATTGGGAGAATGTGAGTTCCCAATCATGATTCCTGTATAGATTGCTATATCTGTTTAGACATACTTATCTATATAATCAATATTATGTATTTTCTTCCTTGCATATGGTGATACCTGCGCTCCCCACAAGCTTCTCCCCACCAGTAGAGAAAGAGACCAGATGGTGGGCTCCCATGTTTGAGGAGTATGAGGCCTGGTTGGGCCATACGCGGTTCATATTAATAGGAAGAGACATAGTGGACCACTGGTGGGATGAGGGTGAGCACTCAGATGAGGAGCGCCTAGAAGAGCTAAGAAAAATGTGGTATGACATACAGAAAGGTTAGTTACTCCCCGAGGGTCGTCCATACTCTATGATGTGGTTGCGTCTGAGGAACCATTATCGAGGGTGCTGCCAGGCAGGGCAGGTAACAAGAAACTCATCCGTATAAGCAGGGCTGAGAGAGCAATAGTTTCTAGGTATAAGAAAACGCATGGATTGGAGTACCTGTATGTGCCTGAGCCCCTCATGCAAGAGGTTGAGGATAACAGGGATACGTGGTTAAGAGAGACAGTGGAGGATTATATCATGTCCAAATCAGGGGGGCATGCTCCAATCAAGACGGAAGAAAGAATAGCTTAAATTATGAGGGTATCGCGTGTTGGGCGCAACATCTTCCTGCATAAGATGCAGTATAGGCCAGAATATGGGCCGCCCAGATCATACAGCGTTACAGTAAAGGATGCCAATGGAAGGGAGGTGCAGAAACCAGACCCTAGGCACTACTATTAACCTAGATTCTCCTTAGGAGCAGTGCAGTCTTGCAGGTCAGGATGTACTGTAGCTGTTATGCGATTATGTTTCTGATAAACCATGCATGTGTTGTAATAATGTATTTGATGCTAATATATTGGTATGTTGTTATGTGTTTCAGTGCTACCTGAAGGAAGGTTCCACAAATGTAGATCCCAGCCGGGGACATTGGGTCCCACCAGGGGGAGATTGTAGCCAAGTGTAAAAATTGTGTACAGTACATCTCTTTCTCATGCTGGTAGTATTCCTGGTAAGTAGACAGGGTTGCCAGTAACAATCATTGAGGTTTGCCCTCAAACCCTGGTGAAGTGTCATATGTAACAAAGGAAGTGACAACATGCTTTGTGTCCACTGTTAGTGACACAAAGGGTAGGTCTGTTTCTGGAGTCTATATAAGACACAGCACTGCCTAAAGTTAGTGGTTCTGTCTGGTTGTGTGTTATGTTCCTAAGTGAAGTGTCTGCAGCATTTCAAGTCTGTCTGTCAGAGTGCCAGCGATTACACACTGTGTCCAGGGACCTGGCACAGGTGGTAGTCTCCCTTAGGGGAGAGGTGGAGAACAACTCAATTAAGAGAGGAGGAACCTTCTGAATGGAGTACCTCATGGAAATGCTGGGGCTAAGTACAACCAATATGATGGGCAGTCTGCCAGAGGAGATGAGATTAAAGATGCCCTGGTACAAAAGATCCCTTCTGTGTGAATGTGGATTAATTCAGCAGAAGGATGCACCAAGAAGGAGTTCCCCATCAGATACTTCCCCCTGCTGCCGTAGGGATCCTGATGGGGTGGAGGCGCTGCATCGAATGTGAGTAGGTGCGGAAGGAGATCAGAGACCCCCGAGACCCCCGGACCCCCCCTTCCATCCTACCCCCCCTAACCTTCCCCTCTTTTGTCTGTCTGCCTCCCTCTCTGCCCCGCCCCCCTCATCCCCCCGCCCTTTTCCCTAAAAAGAAAACTCTATTGGCCAACACCATGTTGAATCCACTGAAGTTATATTGTCATGTGCCTATGACACCATTGTACCCATGTCTGTATGTGTTGTTGCCAATAAAAAAGTTTGATACAAAAAAAAGGATGAATTGGCGGATGGCATTCTGAGTTTTTGGAACAATGTACTCACCGTCGAAAGATGTAATAAATATATCGATCATATTGCGACTGTGTTGCCCTTTGTGATAGAGTGTAATGGACATGCATCAGGAAGGTAGTATGGTACAGTACTGTACTGTAGGATGGTAAGTACAGGCACACCAAGTACAGTATGATACAGGTAAGTCTGGCACAGATTGTTCTACAGTATACAGTATGCACTTAACTGCACTAATTTTTTTCAATTCAGAGAGAGCTGCACTACCAATCTTGTTACAAAGTATTTTACAGTGGTTATACAGTAGTTATAATGTTGTATAGAGTTCCAGCATACAGTAGTTTTACAGTAGTAACTGCATAGTCCAATATGGAGTAGTGATACTGTACACAATGCCATTATATGCACTTAACTGCACTCATTTTGTCTTTTCTTTTAAGAGAGAGCTGCACTAAAAAAGGACGGGCGGGGGGAGGGGGTATCATGTGTAAAATTAGTGAACTGTGTGTATAGTGTTTCAACAGTCATAATTTACACAACCCCCCCCTCTCTCAATGAACTGCAGAATGCAATGTGGCCATGACGAAGAAGATAAAGAATCAAAATTTGTATTACTGTTTTTATTATTATAAATTTGTATTATTCATGATTATTTGTATTTTTCATTGTTCCATGATTATCAATTTTCATGATGTCAATGTCAAGTGATGCTGAAGTGATGAAAGGTGCTACCGTTACCGCCGGCCCTCAATTTTCAACTGACAGAAGAACTTCAGTACAAAGAAGATAAAGACTGTAATTTGTATTATTCATGATTATTTGTATTTTTCATCCTGATAAAATAAAACAAATATTTCTTTAAATTCACGATAATCATTGAAACACCCCCACCCACCCCCCCTAAAGAAAAAGAAAGAATGACAAAAATTGGTAACTTATCAAAACATGATTTAGATTATGTTTTTTTTTAAATCAGTCCTTAAAAAAGGGATGTCTCTTTTTTTTTTCTTTGAACTTTAAATTCACTTTGAATGTGTGGGGTGGATTCTTCAAGAAGGGTTTGGGTTTGTGTGTGAAGTGGTTAGGGGTGGGCTACACTCCTGTAGTTGCAAAGAAGGGCTTATCAGATTTACATATTAAATTCGGGAAGATGTGGATAAACATTTCTATTCACGTTGTAAGGCTTGTGTGTGTAGTGGTGGGGGGAGTGGTTGAAGGTTGTTATCGCGCATGCGCGAACGGGGCAGATAACACAGCTCAGCAAATCCTCAAAGCAAAGCCTCACAAGTTTTTGATGAATGGCTCTGTCTACACTAGTTAGTTGCCAAGAAGGGCTAATCAGATTAACATATTAAATTTGAGAAGGTATTATCACACGTACACATGGGGGGAGGATGGATGAGTAATTCTCGCCAATACAAATAAATACAAATGAATGGTTTGGGAGAGGTGTCGATAAAAAATTGAAAAACTTGAGCCTTGTGTGTGTGCGGGGGGAACGGGGAGAGCGCTGTATGCTGGATTATCAGTTAAAATAAATATTTTTAACAGGTCATCATAATGTTTTGAACCCCACACCCCCAAATAAAAATCACAGTATGCCACCCACCTCATAAAGTACGTTCATGACTAGTGTAGAATTAAAAAGCTACAGTAGTGATTGATTCTCAGAATATCAAGAATTGTTATGCAGGCAGGCACATGTCGAGAAACAAAAAAAAAATTCAGACTTGAACTTCTAATTGAATGGGAAGTCATACACGCATGCACAGAAATGTGATGCGACGCTCGGGGAGATTCAAGCCAGAAGGCCATCCATTACAAATGAATGGTGTGTGAGAGGTGTACTGTACTTTAGATAAGAAGTTAAAATATTTTAGCCTTTTGTGTGTGCGGGGGCTAGGGGGAGAGCGCTGTATGCTGAATTATCAGTTCAAATAAATATTTTCAACAGGTCATCATAATGTTTAATGCGCAGAAATGTGATACTGTAACACGCATATGCGTTTCAACAATGTTCCAATTATACATACTGTACACGCATGCGCATAAAATAAAAACAGTATCAAAAGAAGAGCAAGCCTATCAAAAGTATTGATTATTAAATAATACATATAGAAATGTGATAATGTTATATTCGGAAGAAGACGCAACGTTATATTTTTATAATACTGTACTTCTTTTCCCTAAGGAGCCTCATACTACTGTTTACAGTATGAACTTAGAACGTTAATTAATCTCTGGTTCAAATCTATATCTTAAAATTTACAATTACTGCACGCGCACACACAGACTTGCAGAAATGTACGGCTGTACTGTAGGTTGAATTGCTATTAGACTTTTAAGACAACAGCTCGCGATCGCCCACCTGAGTTTTTAGACGGTATTGCAGTATTGCAGACAACGCTAAAAAAACAAACGCTAAGATAGCGAAAACCGCACGGGAAAAAAAGAAAACAGAGCGCGTCTGGCCACGGTTATCAGAGTGGCTCGGCTTCGACCGCTTTAGAATAAAGGCTGGTGCATGTATAGATCAGAGAGGACTGATACTTGTGGGGTGGTGGAGGGATAAATGGTTCACAGATACTCAGTGAGGCAATGGTAAAAAAGGGATCACAGAAGCCTGATGCATGGGGTGGGGGGTTGGAGGGGAGGCTGAGTAAGAAAGACGTCTGATGTAAGGAAGAGAAAGGAATTGGACAAGCCTCATGCTTCTGATTGGCAGGTAGAGAAAGGCACCTGGGAAGACTAATGCTTGTGGGGTGAGTTGAGAAAGGAATAAGGGAAGCCATATGCTTGGGGGCAAGAGGGAGAAAAGGATTGGAGATGCCTCATGTTTCTGGGGAGTGGGAAGAGACAGTGATCAGAGGTGTGATGCTTGGGGAGGTGGGGGTGAAGGGTCAAGAAAAGCCTGATGTTTGAGTGGGATGGGGAAGAAATGGACCTGAAAACCTGGTTGTTTGGGGCTGCATTTCACATTCTCTGATGTGATCGGATCATGTCATTTGTGATGTCATATGTGATGTCATTTGTGACATCATGTATGATAACATCTGCAAAGCATGCTGGGTAGTTAAAGTTGCATGTCACCTTAACTTCGAAAATTGCCAGACTTTTTAAAGTGAAACTTCTTTAGTGGCACCTATTCTGATGGGGTAAAACGGGAGAGATGGGGGACAAATGTGAAACGGAAGTGATGTCATGGCTCTCCCATCCCTCCCCCCCACATGCCTGCTGTGACATGCGGCGCCACCGGCGCCGCTCCTAACAGCCACCGTTCCCCCCACGTGTTCCCCCAACGCACCCGCTGTGACATGCGGTGGCGGCGGCAATAGCCGCCGGCGCCGCTCCTAACGGCCGCCGTTAACCCCACACGTCCGCTGCCATGGGTGTACAAAGATGGCTGGCGCAGAGCTTCCGGTGCTGCGCTTGTGGGTGTAGTTAGATGGCGGAACCCCCCAAGTCCTCCGGCTGTGAGAGGAGGAGCTGCTGCTCAGCCTCTATCCTCCCTAACTCCGCTTCCCCTTCCCTGTGTCCCGCTGACTGAGCGCCGCCGGGGCCGGAGGAGGAGAGCCGCCATTCCCCCCACACGTCCACACAGACATGGGAGGTTGAGGCGCATAAGCAGATTTGACCGCCGGGTCCCTCAGGCCAGGAAGCTATATGCATCCATTGATGCGAGGCAGCGCATGCGCAGAGTCGCCCGCCCCTCGTAGCAGCGTCGGAGGCTGAAGCGGAAGCGGCGCCGAGAGTGGAGATTCAGCTGTCCCCATCCCTCCCCGATCCACACGATTGAACGAGGACAGGACAGCACAGCATGGGGGGTGCTCGCCTCTCACGGCTCCGGTCACGCGAGAAGCGGGGGTTTGAGTGCACCGCTTCCAACGCAGCAATGCCAAGGGGGGGGGGCTCTCAATCACGGTATCTGCCCCTCACATACACCGGGCCCGGTGCGGCCGCATCTCCCTGGGTGTAGCTAGACTCAGACTTAGCCGCCGTGGGTCCGCAGCTCTGCCTGCGTTTTTTTTTGGGGGGGGGGGAGGAGAGACTCAGACAGAGCCTCCGCGGGTCCGCAGCTCTGCCTGGGGTGGGGGGAGTCAGGAGAGAGGGGGCAGGACACAGAAAGAGAGACACAGATACACTGGCACACATTCACACACCGACTGACACACACACACACACACACACACACACACACACACACACACACACACACACACACACACACACACACACACACACACACACACACACACACACACACACACACACACACTGACTGACACACATACACACACTGACTGACACACATACACACACTGACTGACACACATACACACACTGACTAACACACACTGACTGACTGACTGACTAACTGACTGACACACACACACACACACACACTGACTGACACACACACACACTGACTGACACACACACACACACACACACACACACACACACACACACACACACACACACACACACACACACTGACTGACACACAGACACACTGACTGACACACACACTGACTGACACACACACACACACACACACACACACACACACACACACACACACACACACACACACACACACACACACACACACACACAAACACTGACTGACACACACACACACTGACTGACACACACACACACTGACTGACACACACACACACACACACACACACACACACACACACACACACTGACTGACACACAGACACACTGACTGACACACACACACACTGACTGACACACACACACACACACTGACTGACACACATACACACGCACACTGACTGACACACATACACACGCACACTGACTGACACACATACACTCACTGACTGACACACATATGCACGCACACTGACTGACACACATACACTCACTGACCGACACAGAGAGACATTCACACAACACACAGAGAGAGACATACACTGACACACACACACACACACACACACACACACACACACAAACACACACACACACACACACACACACACACACACACACACACACACACACACACACACACACACACATTGACTGACACACTCACACACACACACACGCACACACTGACTGACACACTGACTGACACACATGCACACACTGACTGACACACATGCACACACTGACTGACACACATGCACACACTGACTGACACACATGCACACACTGACTGACACACATGCACACACTGACTGACACACATGCACACACTGACCGACACACAAACACACACTGACCGACACACATACACACACTGACCGGCACAGATACATACACTGACTGACACACACACACAAACAAACACACATACATACTCTCTGACTGACACACATACAGTACATACTCACTGACTGACACATACACTGACTGACACATGTGTGCCGAGCACGCGCGTTATAAGTCAATTTCTGTGACAAAGTCAAAGAAGTTTCACTTACTATGCGCGTGCACAGCACACACAGCTTTTTTTTAAAGGGTTTACTAACAAACCTTGAGTGTACTTTCACAAAGTCTTTTCAATTGAATAAATATATATCTATATCTATAAATATATAGTTGTTTATTTTCAGGTATTCTACTGTATATACATGTGTACTTATTTATTGCTATGTTATTTTACTTTCATTACATTGGTGGGGTGGCTTGGCCATCAGGGGCTTGTGGGATGCTGGCATGGGGTTAACCCCTTCTTTACCATAGCAGTAAGAAAGGAATTCCTATGCAATTAATTACTATCTTCTTAGGTATCCAAGAAGGTTTGTAGTGTAGTGTTAGGCCATATTAACCCTTATTGTTTCTGTGGTATACATTGACTTGATGTATTTTCTGCCATTGGGTCTGTAATACAGTAGCTATTATATTGTTAAATATATGTTAAATTCATAATTTTATAATGTTAATCTATTAACCCACTTCTTAGATCTTATCAACCCTGACACAAACTCTTGTTTAGCTAACATGAAAAGTCAACAATTAGAAAAAATAACATCAAATGATTGTCTTTTCTCCTTGATTATGATGGACCCTAATCTTAAAGCATTGGTTCACCTTTGGATGTTTTCCAAGCACACTTTTTTGGTAAATCATCCCATAATTGTATATATTAAACATTGAAGCCTTAAGTGCTTCATTTATCATACATATTAAAATAATAACATCTGATTTGAGTTTTGACTATGGTGACAAAATCTAATAAATACATAAAATAAATATATGTGGCCATCTGGTCTATTTGAATTATGTACAGTAAGTGGACTCTAAACTCTTGACGGAGAGTAGAATCACATATATGTCAGTTAACTTCCTATCACTTTTCAATTATCATTAGTCCAGTGTTTGATTAACTGCGAGGTGCATGATGACTTTTTTAATAGATGCATTTTGAACTTCCAAAAACATTGATCTTCATTATGCAAATAAGCACTATGGGCTTTGTGTTTGTTTATATTTCAGCTAAATTGAGGAATATTTTGGCAGGGACTGCATGTCTTCTAGAAGTCATATGCCACTGATTAATCACACATAATGGGCAGATAGCATGTGGGGTAAAGTAATTTCATACCAATCACATCCCATTATTTAAAATTGCTTTGACATTCTGTCTTGTCTTTCTCATCACAGCACCAGACCTTGAAGACGGTTAAAACGAGAGATACACGAATGGCTTCATGCAGTGCATAGACACAGGAATTTTATTTTACCTTATGCAGCACAATCTTAAAAGCTTAAACAAAGATTACCATTTGGAAGGTATTGCATGCCAGTGTTGTGGGATTTAATTAAGATAAATATTTAGCAATGAAAGCTTTTTGAGGAATTATGGATGACATACTAGTTTCTCAACTGAATTCTTTTCACTTGATAACATTGATGGTTGCACTGGTATTCATAGTGTTTTTAATTAGGGACCCTGGAATAAGTAAATGGACCCCACACTTCTACACTTATGAATCAATTCTATTGGCACATATTCAAAATCTCACTTGCTTTGTCCTATTTGCATGCCATTGCTTGTTTTCTTTTACAACTTCTATTTAAGATTTTTCTATTGTAAGTGTTTGCAATAGTGGATTGGTTCTGCTGTCCCCTACAATCATGAAGAAATGTGTGGAAAATATTGGGAAAATGGTCCTGTCAGTCTTAGTTTTAAATAGCAGTGGGTGCTATCATCCATACAGTGTTTAAGAGCACTCAAACATCCTCTTTTGCAATCTTCAGAACCAGCAGTAAGCAACAGATAGACATTTCTTTTGTCACGATCAAGGAAGATATGAACTTTCTTTACAGAAAAAAAGATTAAATAGATAATAAAGAAGGAAAGGAGGGAGAGAGAGAAGAAAGTAAAATACAAAATAGTAATATGGAAGTTTAGGGGGTCGATTCGCTAAGCAGTGAAAACTGCTTTTAAGTACGATAAGTGGCTTTTAAGACAGATACTGCCTGCTGTGCGATTCACTAAGCAGTGATAACAGTGCTTTGTCAGCCGTAATAGGCATTATTTCAGCCCCCCCCCAAAAAGAAAAAAAAATACGTCCGATCAGACAAAAAACGGCAAATGCGCCAATTTTTTGCCAGTCAGCACGATTCACTAAGCAGTGATAAGTGAATCGTTCTTTAAAAGCACGCCAGATTTTTTTCAGCTAAAGGCTGGCACAAAAGTAATGGAGCCATGAAAAAAATCATTGTTAACGTTTTTTTCACCACACAACTAATATACCAGGGGGCCTATGCAGAGAGCAGCGAATTTTGAAAATGGCGAATTTCATAAAAAGGAGCTTTTTTGGAGAGTTTTAATCTCCATATGCAGAAAAGTGCGAATTCTGCTATGTTTAACATGGATGCGTCTGGCGAGTTTAAATTGGCGAGATGCGCGCTTCGGAAACATGTAAAAACAAATTTGCGCCTTTTTTTTTCCCTTTGCAATGGCCGCGAGCGCCAGTTTTTTTTGGCGAGGCAAAACGGAGACAATCGCGCCATTTTATTGGCGCGAACAGCCGCTAGATGCCGTTCGCGCCTCTCTGCATACGGATATATTTTAAACTGGCGAGATTGCGGTTCTCGCCAGCCGCGAGGCGAGTTTTACAAATAGAAATGAAAAATTGGCGCGATTTTCGGAAATCTCCATTTTCTGCTGTTTTCTGCGCGATTATCTCCAAAAAATGGCGAATTTCGAAAATTCGCTGCTCTCTGCATAGGCCCCCAGGTCGGCTAATATACATATGGGCCTGATTTACCACTATAGCAAGAAATGGTGAAGGAATGAAAAAACAGGCCCAAATAAAGAAACATTACACTGCAAAATGAACATATTACTATTGCCAATCAAACAATTGAATGGCACAATGGATATACATCATGCCCATATAATATGAGCATGATTTAACACAATGCCAGTCAACGGTCAACATAAAAAAACAATCACAAACAAGTTCCAATGCATTCAAAACAATCTCAAACTAAAAACAAATAAAGAAGTAAACCGAACAAAATTAACACCAATCAATTAATCCAATCCAAAATAAAAACCAGAATAAACAATTAAAACACCAAAACAAAACCATGAATAAATAAAATAAATATCTAAATAAACTGCATCATTGCAAATCAAAAGTCAAAAAATAATCTAATATTAAAAAGCAAACACCTATCAAAAGCCAGAAATAAACCATTTAAAACACCAGCAAAAATGCCTGAACACTACATCAATATGCAATATAAATAGCATACAAATTTAAAAACAAGGAATCAATATACAATTAAAATACATACAAAAAAGCATTTGCCAAAACAACCATTGCTTCTTACTGTATGTATGTAAGTATGTATGTATAGCCCTAAAGGGCCATACATAAATACATTTGGAATAAATGTGAAAAAAAATGCAATCACCAAAAAATAAAATAAAAAAAACCTGTAAAAGAAAAATAACATACATTCTATTTTTTTCCTTACCTTTAGATGTCTTCACCCTCCGATTCCCGTGGTTACCGCAAGCTGCCGAACCAATCCACGATCCCAAACAACAACGAGCCACAGGTTAAAAAAATCATTTTTCTTCATCTGTAAATTGTAATCCAATTTTTGATCTTTCGGTTTCTTCTTCTTGCCCTTCTTCTTGCCCTTCTTCTTGCCCTTCTTCTTGCCCTTCTTCTCACCCTTCTTCTCGCCCTTCTTCTCGCCCTTCTTCTTCTCACCCTTCTAATCCTATTGGATGAGGAGGTCCTCCCTCCTCGGCTTCTTGCCGTCAAATGAGGCTGCACAGGCTTTTATTGGCCTGTGACGTCACATATGAGTACAAATGGTTCACACGCCTCTAATTGGCTTTGAAAACCATGTTTTTTTTTTATGGTGACGTCATGTAAAAGAAGTGAAGCTAGCCAATTAGAATGACTGTGCTTCCTTTCCCTTTAACATGATGTCACCAAAAGCAACATGGCTGCTGTCACATGGGACTTCAGCCAATCTGATTCTGGGAACTATATCCCCAATCTGATTGGTTGTAGTAGACTCTGTTACAGTTTTTGGGAAAGGATTTTACATCATCCAAAGGGAAGAAGAAGAAAGAAGAAGAAGAAGAAGAAGAAAGAAGAAGAAAGAATAAGAAACCCAAAGAGTCAAAATTGAATTACATTTACAGATGAAGAAAAAGAAAGAAGAAAAGGACTTTGGATTTTTTTTAGCTGTGGCCCGTTGCTGTTTGGGATCGTTGATTGGTTTAAGAGCTTGCGGTAACCACGGGAATCGGAGGGTGAAGACATCTAAAGGTAAGGAAAAAAATAGAATGTATGTTATTTTTCTTTTACAGGTTTTTTTAATTTTATTTTTTTGTGGATTGTATTTTTTTCACACATTTATTCCAAATGTATTTATGTATGGCCCTTTATGGCTATACATACATACATACATACAGTACACACATACATACAGTACACACACACATACATACAGTACACACATACATACATACATACATACAGTAAGAAGCAATGTTAGTTTTGGCAAATGCTTGCTTGTATGTATTTAAAATGTATATTCGTTCTTTGTTTTTAAATTTGTATGCTATTTATATCGCATATTGATGTTGTGTTCAGGCATTAATAAGGTGGGTTTAGAGTAGAGCAGGCACAGATGCCAGCAGATCATGGCGTTCTCGTTGGTAGTCCACGCTGGTATCCGTGCAGCTAGACCTCCATTCCCGGCGCCCCACACCGAGCGGAAGCAAGATACAATGGTCTTGTGAGACTTTGCCTCCACTGTAATCCCTTGTTCGCCAGCAGCACCTCCCACACTCGGCTCTCGGCTCTCACTCTAGGTGGGGGTATCACTTGGTCTTACTGACTTCTTCTCTGCTCAACTGCAAGTGCCTATTGTGCAACCCTACTCATTTCGCACATTAGGCTTCATCATGGGAATTCCTCTCTACTTCCTTTATACCCTCACTAATTAGTTGATATAATAGAACAATTGACATGCCCCTCTACGGAGTATCAACTAGTAATATAGTACTATTTTCAGTCCTTATATCAATTTGCTAATAGCCCCAAGGCTTAGAATAGTAAGTTTGGTATAGTTGGACAAGGAGTATGATATAGGTGGCTAAATATATATATATATATAATTTCTATGTGGTATTAGATGGTGTGCATAGAGAATCTGTAACTATTCAATATACAGTAATTTACTGAAATTAATCTATTGTATACAATAAAACATACATGAAATCTTTATACACAAAATAAAAACTAATGTAAAAACAGTATACACTTATTGATAAAAAACAACAACATCATACAAATGGGACACAATCTATTTGCTCATGTATCCCTCTTGGTACCTTTGTATCTAACTCATAAATGCAAAACTGTTCCCTTTGTTTTAGAATGTTGTCTCTATCTCCATCTCTTATGTTTAACTTGATCTGTTTAAGACCCATAAAGTTGAGATTATCTACCTCACAGTGTGGGACACCAAAAAATATTTGGGCAGTTTTTGGTTATTTTGCAAATTAATTTGGGCATTTTTTATGTTGTCAACATTTTCTTTGATTCTTGTATTTAACTCTCTCTTGGTTTTACCAATCTATTTTAAGCCACAAGGGCAAGTAATACAATAGACAATAAAATGGGATTTGCAGTTAATGAATTCATTAACTGAATTTATTGTTCCAGATGGTGAAACAAAATCCTTGCTTAAATTCATGTATTTTCAAACTACACATTTTCCACATTTAACGTTTCCATGTGGTTTGGGAGGAAGCCACGTAATGGCATTAGTTCTGGGAGGCTCTTTAGCATTCTGGGGCTTAATATATGTTTAAGTATTTTGGATTTTTTTTAAATCATTTACAGTAGGTTTATTTCCCATAACCTGTCCCAGAATGGAAGGAAAATCCCATCTTTTTACTCAGCTTTAGAGTCTTTCTGAATACCGTAATAACTAAACTGACAAAATGCCTGGCGGAAACATGCCAAACATGCGATTTAGCAGCAATTTCATCAAGGCTACTAGAATAGGCCCCTTACTCTTATTACCCTGCATACGTTTTCCTGCTATACATCCTCTGTATGAGTATTCCCTTCTTCTCATTGGTTTTATGGTGACCCAGTTACAAATAGGTTGAGAAGAACAACCCAAAAAGCTATTTGCACTAACTATATACTGTACATGTTTATGGCTGGAAAAAAATGTTTTTATTCAATCATCTTTAAAAATTCTACAGAATAGAGAAATTGCATGAGCTACAAAATATGAAAAAGTGCCAGCATTTCAGGCATAATAGCCCTTCATTTGCCCATAAAAGCGGCACTATGCTAGACTGTTATTTAAAGATAAACTTGGTGCAAATACATCGGAGAGTGGGCCAACAGTGGGGTTATCATAGTATCACAGTAACTAGAGTAATGGTGTCAAACAGACACAGTGTACGGAATATGGGATGATGTCAGAAGAACAACATTTGTGCTGAGTGAAGGTGAAAGAAACGGCGCTAGCTCTATTAGTGTGCACTTGTGTTATACAGTGAGTTAATAATAAAATCAAATGATTATAAAACTTTGTGACGTGATTCAATAACGTGCAAAACGATATAAATAAGTTCAAACCCCCTGCTCAAAACCCAGCTGGTGGGGACTGGTTTCACGAGAAGAACAACATTGACACACAAGCAGTTGCTAAATAACAAGATATGATGACGTCAACACCATTCATACTGTACATTGTTTCTATGCAACAACGAACTCTACTGCAATTCTCTCTGCAAACTAGTGAATTCAATACAGAACAGTGAGAGATATTTTTGCTCATAATTACTAAGTGGTGCTATGTCGTAAGACCCATTCCAGCATCAGAAGACATATTCAGGCCCCGTTACCTAAAATGGGCTGTAACATGTCTACCATTCCAGAAGGTTTCTTATGGCCTAGCATAACTTTGTAAATATGGCCCTTTAACATCATGTGCTTCAGCCTCATAGACATCAAAATTAGATTGTATGCACCTGAGTGCAGGGACTCACGGAGCCTGCAAAGTTCTATGTACAGCACAGGGTATGAGACCACAGCTGCAAAGTGGTAATTCAAGCAAACTGGAAAGTTAACAATGAAATTGGTCAGTCAACAATAAGTAAGCAGCTGAGTCTGAAAAAAAATTAGGTTGAAAACTGTTATCATTGGAGACAGTCTATGTGTTATAGTGTATGAGGATGCTTTTATTTTAAATGACTTGCATAATGCTTAATGGCAGATTAGCAGGACAGCTGCTACTCTTACTGCCTAAATAAGTGGGACATGAACTGATTAGCTAGTGTATTACTCGTTGTTTCACTAATACTCATTGAAGGAAATATATAAACAACTGAACTGCTTTGGAGTTAAACAGATTACACTTTTAATGTTCACTATTTACAGATTTCTGATTTTGTTGGGATGTTCTGTGCATAATTTTGCATTGTTATTACATTTTGGACAGTGATACACTTGACGGCTGAAAAGGCTTTTTGCATTTTAGAGACAAATGTACAGAAGTATTTGCACTCTTACCGCATAATAATGGAATACCACTCGTTATCAAATATTACCACATTACTGCTGGCACAAGCTTTAGTGCATTATTATTCTATTTGCTATTTAATGAAGTGGAGTCACAAGTTGCCAAACCACAGAATCGAGTTGATTACTGCCATATAACAGGCGCAAGAACACTGGCTACACATGTAGGCATTTATATTTGTATTTATATATACAGTATGTGTATGCAGTGGTTTGCCAAAAAAAATACATTACAGGGAATTATAATACAAGAAGTGCAACAAACATAAAATCAGACACTAGAAAGGGAAGCTTACAATATAAGTTGTATCAATAGATGACAATGTCAGACCACAATGGTTAGTAAGTGGGTCAGTGGATGTGGGGTAGTAATTTTGAGTCCAGGGTATAGAAGAGTCCAGGCTTCGGTCAGAAGGTATATTTTTAGGTTTGACTCAAAGGGGGGAGAGATGGAAGGTTCTTCGTCTACTGTATACTGTGTAAGTTAATTCCACGGGTAAGGTTAAGTGAGGGAAAAAAAGGTTTTAGATAGATTTGAGAGAGCAGTATAGGTGGAAGGGATGGAAAGCAGAACATTTACTCTTACGTACCTCATCATTATTTTCTTGTCCATTGAACCCTCGATTTTAGCCCATTTTGTGATTATTTGAGCCCTGTACCCACTCTTCTAACCCATCCCATTTAATAACCCACCTAAATAAATACATACACCATTGTTGCGTATACATTGCCAAAACCTTTCATTATTCATACACTGCAACCTTATGGATCTGGTCTGCAAGTAGCCCTGACCAGCCACAGCTTCTACATGACCCAGTGAGCTCGTACACCAAAGGGGTCCCTCTTAGGAGCACACCCTTAGGTTTGTTTATTTATCTTTTTTTCTGTTCATCATTTATTTATGTATTCATTTATTTATTTTATTTACCATGTTACTAGTGTAGCCAGGTCTCCTCTCTGCACAGTGGAACCCCTCCAGGTATTCACTGCGGTGGTCGGGAGTAGTGTGGCGATTGCAGAGGCTCCGATGGCTCGGCAGAGTGCAGGACGCCGTCATGCGCAGTACAGTTGCGCGACGGGATGGCCTCAGGGAGATCACGCAGTTGCAGTTATATCACGCGAACCCCACCAATGAGGAGACGGCTCTTGAAAGGGACAACCAGTCCCATGAGCTTTGAGCTCCCCACATGATGCCAGGGAGCTAATAGGGCTGCAGTATCTCCCTGCTCTGTCCTTTACTCCAACGTTAGTATGGACCTTCCCCTTCAAACTCGGATAGACCCTCTCGAGAGGCCACGACCCTCTAAGGTGCTGAATCAGGAAAAGAACGAGCGCTCGGAGGATTAAGCAAACAAGTCAGAAAACAAACTCTTTACTTTCTCCTGTTTATTTCATGGTTACAGACAGATTTATAGCCAAGCAAGCAAAACAAGCGAACGTGCAGAACTTGCTTCCCATATTCTGACATTAACTCATTATCTACAGAATTCTGAGAAACTGAAATGTTGAAAAGCTGGGACAGGATAATGAGAAATAACGTATGTGTTCAGACTGTCTGCCTCTACTTCAGGAACTACCATCTGACAACATTCCAGGCACTCAGCCAACATAGATAGGGCATATGTTGGGCAAAGGTGAACAACAGAATAGCTATGTGACTATTACAATAAAACTTGACTTTATTAATGAATATGGAGTACCCCCTAAATAATACACATTATCAATTCCCACCTTATGTCATCAAAATGACAACTACTATTTTTGATATTGTTGATATACTTTGTCGTACTGAACTAGTGGTGCAAGTTTTGGGGGGGGGGTCAGAAGGAAAATAAATATATATATATATATGGCCACAGAAGTTCTTGTGTGTAGAGAGATATTTATCGGGGTGGCTGGTATAATATCTTTTCTGTTTACCAGATTGACTATTACTACAAAACCCATTTGTAGATTACTATTCACACTGCTCTTCTATGACTACTAGCACATTATGGCAGCTAAAATTTTCTGAGAATTGGTGGGGGCTAATTTCTACCGGGAGCGATTGCACAAATATCCATCTTGCACGCATCTTTCATACTGCATTTATTCAGAATGGCAAAACAGCAAAATGGATGCTATGGTCAAAAATGGCTGACTTATGATCCTTTCCTTGTGGCTGACACACGCCTCTGGGTGACCTCCCACTTTCCTCATAGCCTCATGTCCAATCTTCTTAGTCCCCTCTTATTCTTTAGAGACAGTCTATTTAAAGAACAGTTAACCATTGCATAGTCCTGCTGGACCAGGAAATTGTCCAATTGTGCCTTGTCATTCCTTTTCGGCCATTATCTCGGCCCAGTTGATTTCTTCTTGGTCTCTACTTCTGGGGGACTGCCGACATCACCGAAAAGAGGCATAGCGTCGGTGGGGGTGCAACGCACTTCTGGATCAAAGTTTACTGCATATGACACATACATAGAGAATGATGAGTAGGACAGACACACATACAAAAGCATCCACTAGCTTCGCTCCCAGAGAACTAATCCAACCACCAAGTCCCAACAAATCCCATCCCTTATCTCTACCTTCAGACACTGGACTATTTTTCCGAAATAACATGGCCTGCTCTAGTTGCAGGGTATTATTCTATCTGTCCTTCTATCACAGAGTCAATAACTTCCCTAGGGCAAACTTGTATTTCTACACCCTTCGTAACCAATTTCTTATAGATGGTTCTACAAATGTCTTATATCATATTGTCCTTTTCTCAAGGGGTTAAATATAACACTCATATTCCTGGGGTGCAACCTATTGAATATAGTACATTGGGTTACATTATACATAAAATATGGGCTTTGTTTACCAGGATTCCATTATGTGACAAAAGAGTGTGCGTATATGCTATACACAAATCAATACAAACAAAATAACAATTACTAAACAAAATATACCTGTTACTACCCTATCATCTTTGTGTGCACACTATTTACACAAACCTAATAGAATATACATTATAATTAAAATAACAAAACCTGTAAAGAAAAAAAGATTATTAAAATGTTCAAAGTTCATGTGTTGAGGTCCGGAATTATGGCTGTGTCTTTAGGCTTTTTCACCTTGGCTATGGTGTAACTCGAAGCAACTGTGGGTGGTGCTGGGATAAGTTTCATATGCGTAACGTGGATCCAAAAAGAGACCTCGGCCACTTTATTTGCTGTAATGGTGATGAGTAGTACTTTTAATAGTAGTAGGGCCTTTTCATCTGGGACGAAGAACGTTCTTGCGTAGGAAGTGTTTGACCATTAACCCGTCTCTCGTAGGTGCACTTTCAACTTTGACATGTGCCTAGAGAGACTCAAAAATATATTAGTTGCATACAATACTTACTAATTGTTTTACTAAACAGTCACTGTGGTCTTGACTTTGCTACAATCTAAATTCATTAAAATTGGTGCCTCAGCTATGGCCAAACCAAAAGAAAAATAGTTAAAATAATTTTATAAGATTCCACACTAATTTACTTGTAATATAATTTCTTTAAAAAGTGCCTAGCACACTGCCAACTTTAAAAGACACTCAGCAGTATTCTTAAAAATAATAATAATTTCAGATTTCGTTCATCCCGGGCACTAAGCCATCTAAATTCTGGGCATAGAAAGCTATATGATAAACAGCAATAACACCCCTCCTTTGTTCACGTCATTTTTTTACAGTGGCGACCAACTTTATTCGAAGTTGGCTAGTTCCGCGAATTTTGGAATATTCCGGTCATGTGCGGTTTAGTAACGTTTTCTCCCGGGGTGTATTGCGTTATATCGCGCCCGTGATTTAAGCATTTTATTCCCGCTGGCTGCAATAAGGCAATGCCGTGTAAAAACGCATGGGGGCGTTTGCGAGCTGTTGTCTTTGAAGCCGAGAAATTCATGAATTGTAATGCAGTATATACTGTATATATACAGTATATACTGTATAACAACAACCCCTATAACCCCTAACATACACATACAGTACTGTATATGCACATCAATGATACTATAGGCCGTCCCCTGGCGAGATGTGTTTGCAGCAGAGATAGAAACGCTGCTCTCTCTGCGCAAACATCGGCACATTAAAAATTATTTAAAATACATTTTTATTCATAGTGTAGATGTGCAGGGGGTCTCCGGAGCTGAACCGCGTTGGTTTCAGGTCCGGGGACCCCCTGCTCCCCGAGATACAGCCCCCTTTATGAGGTGCCGGTATCCCTCTGCATTTAAAGGTCCCGATCACTTACCCGCGACATGTAAACAAAGCAGAGGGATACTGGCATCCCTAAAGGGGCCTGTATCTCGGGAAGCAGGGGGTCCCCGGACCTAAAACCACAGCGGTTCTGCTCCGGAGACCCTCTGCACATCTACAGTATGAATAAAACACATATATAAATAAACACTCGTTCCTTACATTTGCGGCTATGTGCTATGGTAACGAAGCAGCATTTCTGTATTTTAATAATATTGTACAGTGAGCAGGGGGTCCCCGAGCCAGAAATTAATGCTCAGGCGACCCCCTGCTCCTGAACAATATTATTAAAAATACAGAAATGCTGCTTCATTACCATAGCGTATAGCCGCTAAGGCAATGAAGGGGTTAACCCACCTTGCCCGCTTTATTGTGGGTAGCGGGGGTGGGTGAGGGGGGTATTTGGCCCTTGGTGTGAGTTTAGGACTTGTGGGGGGGTTGCGGATGCACTTAACCCCTTCACGACCGTAGCAGTTAATACCGCTACGGTCATGAAGGGGTTAACCCATCCCGCTTCCCCCCGCAAGCCCTAAACAGCCACCGTTGGGGCTAATACCCCCTTCACCCACCCCCGCTACCCACAATTAAAAAAACTCAAACACAGCAGCCGCCCAGAAAATAAAAAAATAAATCTAAATAAATAAATAAATAAATGAATATAAATAAATACAATTAAAATACATTTTTATTCATAGTGTAGATGTGCAGGGGGTCTCGGGAGCTGAACCTCGTTGGTTTCAGGTCCGGGGACCCCCTGCTCCCCGAGATAGAGCCCCCTTTATGAGGTGCCGGTATCCCTCTGCGTTTAAAGGTCCCGATCACGTGACCGCGGCCTGTAAACCAAGCAGAGGGATACTGGCACCCCCTAAAGGGGCCTGTATCTCGGGGAGCAGGGGGTCCCCCGACCTGAAACCAAAACGTTTCTGCTCAGGAGACCCTCTGCACATGTACAGTATAAATAAAACACACACATCAATAAAGAATCGTTCTTTACCTTTGCGGCTATGTGCTATGGTAATGAAGCAGCATTTCTGTATTTTTAATAATATTGTACAGTGAGCAGGAGGTTCCCTGAGCCAGAAATTAATGCTCAGGGGACCCCCTGCTCCTGCACAATATTATTAAAAATACAGAAATGCTGCTTCATTACCATAGCGTATAGCCGCTAAGGCAATGAAGGGTTAAGGCAGAATAAACAATAAATACATTACATACATATTTTTAATGTGTGTGTTAAACCTCCCTGCCTTCACTGTAATCTATGTAAAAAAAAACTCCCCCTATTGTGTGTTTTAAACCTCCCTGCCTTCACTGCAATCTATGTAAAAAACCCTCCCCCTATTGTGTGTGAAGCTTCCCTGCCTTCACTGTAATCTATGTAAAATCCCCTCCCCCTATTGTGTCTGCTAAACTTCCCTGCTTTGACTAATCTGTGTAAGCCCACCTCCCCCTATTGTGTCATTTAAATCTGCCTGGCCTGTGTTTCTGTGAGTGCAGTGTACTGTATGTAAATGTGGGGAGGGGGATCCGTGTAAATAACCACACCCACTACCCACTACCCACCTGCACATGGCCCCTCCGCTGCTGCAAAAAAGAGACAAAAATTAAAACATACAAAGTAATATCGCATAACCCCTTAATCACCATAGCGGTTATTAACCGCTACAGTCATTAAGGGGTTAACCCACGCTCACCCACCACTCGGGATGCCTACATACCCTCCCACACTAACCCCCCCCCATGAGGCCTAACCACCCAGTACCCACAAGGGAGGCCTACCCACATACCGTTGGGGAAACACCCCCCCCCCCCACCCCCAGTACCCACAATAAAAACAATACAGTGCCCCACAATAAACATCATTCTATTTATTAAATACATTACCCACCCCCTGTGCCCCCCCCATAAATACAAGATTTAATCTTTTACATACAGGGTTCATAACGCAGCCCCACGCGAGTCCCCGGTGGGCTGGCGGGGCACCTGGACAGACCTACAGTTTACCAGCAGCCCTTTTTACACAGGTTCTGGAGGCCTGCTGATGGGTCCCGCCAGCACCATGGCCCCCAGGTGGTCTCCTTGGGTCACCATGGGCCACAATTGGGTCCCCACGGTAGGCCCGCGGATGTCTGGGAGCCCCTAGTCAGACCCACAGGTGTCTGCGGGGCCTCGGGTGGTTCCCTCGGGGGGTCTGGGGAACTCACGAGTGCTCACTACGGTTCCGCGGTGCCCCCACAGAAGTGGGACCACACATCATCATCCCCACACCTACGGGTCGGCGGTGCCCCCACAGAAGTGGGACCACACATCGTCATCCCTGCAGACTACGGGTCAGCGGTGCCCCCACAAATGTGAGACCACTGCTTCATCCCCGCATGTGTCACCCGTGGAACCACCAGCCTGATACCCTTGGGATACCCGAGGATACCTGCAGGTGGTCTCCAGAAGTCCCACACAGAACCACGGAACCAACCCTGAATGTAAAAAAAATAAACCTGGCCTATACATTCAATACATACACCCTCCCCCCCAACACCTACAGTACAATAATGTGCAAAATAACTATTATCCAGATATGGATAATAGATTAATTGCCCATTATTAAAAACATTAACTAGCATATACAAATAAATAAAGTACTACTGACCTCATCAATAAGAAGTATCCGTCGCCAGCAAAATCCTTGTCTTGCCCACAATATACATAGCAAATACAAAGCCAATACATTGCAATTACATTCAGATATCAATTAACCCCTTAAACACCTTATCAGATAATAACCGCAAAGGTGATTAAGGGGTTAAGCCACAGTGGCCCGATACCCACCCTTCACCCATGAATTTGTACAGTGGCTTCATCATGCAACTATATATATACTGTATATATATATATATACAGAGAGAGAGAGAGAGAGAGAGAGAGAGAGAGAGAGATACAGTATATATATATATATATATATATATATACAGTTTATACACACATGATGAACCAATATACAAATACATGTAGAAGGGTAATCAAAACCATACTGTCCTACAAATAACACTGCTCCATAGAACTTCTCTATAGACACACTACATTAAAATCAATTTCCTTTAATAATCCCAACTGATTTTACAATCTAAATCATCACAATCCAATGAAAAGCCAATGAAACACCTCACATTCCAATATAAATGATGCATAAAATCTATGCACCATATACATTCTGCAAATGAATCAACCAAGTAAACAAAAATCAATTAGCAATCATTATTTACATCCCTAAACAATTCACACTCCATCCCGAACAATGAAACAATTAACTAATTCACGCCTGGAGCAGAACAATTTAGCCTGTGAAAAAATACAGTACCGACCAGAATACAACCTTTAAAACCAAGGCAACACACAATACAATACCAACGATTACATCTATCTAATTTTAAAATACTTTAAACTCACAATAAAGCATAGCAGCATAGACAAATTAATTTAAAACACATCAAATCAAGCTTTTAAAACAACATCACTTCTTACCCTGTATGTATATATCTCTCTAGACATATATACATACATACATACAGTGGCAAGAAATGATATACCACAAAAAAAAATACACATGTTAAAAAACCTTTTGAAAAAATTAACAAGTTAAATAAAATACATTTCTTTAGTTCACTTACCATTACTTGCCCCCACCGATTCCCGTTGCGCACCTTACTCACGAACCAATCCACCAGGCACAGGAACCCATAAAATAATAAACCATAAAAAAATAAACTTTAAACTAAAAATCCAAATCAATCCACGGGTCTTCTATTTGTAATCCATCTTCATCTGTATTCTTCTTTCTTCTATCTTTTCCGGGCGGGGCGGGCGGGGTCTTTTTTCCGTCCTCGGCCACGCCCTGGCCTTTTTTCTTCCCCGGAGGTCCTTCCTCCGCGGCGTCTGGCTTCAAAATGAGACGAAATGAGAAGTTCTATGGAGCAGTGTTATTTGTAGGACAGTATGGTTTTGATAACCCTTCTACATGTATTTGTATATTGGTTCATCATGTGTGTGTATATACTGTATATATATATACGTGTGTGTATATATGTGTGTATATACTGTATATATATATATATATATATATATATATATATATATATATATATATATATATATATATATATACAGTATATACACACACATGATGAACCAATATACAAATACATGTAGAAGGGTTATCAAAACCATACTGTCCAATAATCCCAACTGATATATATATCCCAACTATATGTATATATATATATATATATATATATATATATATATATATATATATATATATATATATATATATATATATATATATATATATACTGTATATCTCTCTCTCTCTCTCTCTCTCTCTCTCTCTCTGTATATATATATACAGTATATATATATATATATATATAGTTGCATGATGAAGCCACTGTACAAATTCATGGGTGAAGGGTGGGTATCGGGCCACTGTGGCTTAACCCCTTAATCACCTTTGCGGTTATTATCTGATAAGGTGTTTAAGGGGTTAATTGATATCTGAATGTAATTGCAATGTATTGGCTTTGTATTTGCTACGTATGTTGTGGGCAAGACAAGGATTTTGCTGGCGACGGACACTTCGTATTGATGAGGTCAGTAGTAATTTATTTTTTTGTATATGCTAGTTAATGTTTTTAATAATGGGCAATTAATCTATTATCCATATCTGGATAATAGTTATTTTGCACATTATTGTACTGTAGGTGTTGGGGGGGAGGGTGTATGTATTGAATGTATAGGCCAGGTTTATTTTTTTTACATTCAGGGTTGGTTCCGTGGTTCTGCGTGGGACCTCTGGAGACCACCTGCGGGTATCCTCGGGTATCCCAAGGGTATCAGGCTGGTGGTTCCACGGGTGACACATGCGGGGATGAAGCGGTGGTCTCACATCTGTGGGGGCACCGCGGACCTGTAGTCTGCAGGGATGATGATGTGTGGTCCCACTTCTGTGGGGGCACCGCCGACCCGTAGGTGCGGGGATGATGATGTGTGGTCCCACTTCTGTGGGGGCACCGCGGACCCGTAGTGAGCACTCGTGAGTTCCCCAGACCCCCGAGGGAACCACCCGAGGCCCCTCAGACACCTGTGGGTCTGACCCGGTGCTCCCAGACATCCGCGGGCCTAACGTGGGGACCCAATTGTGGCCCACGGTAACCCAAGGAGACCACCTGGGGGCTATGGTGCTGGCAGGACCCACCAGCAGGCCTCCAGAACTTGTGTAAAAAGGGCTGCTGGTAAACTGTAGGTCTGTCCAGGTGCCCCGCCAGCCCACCGGGGACTCGCGTGGGGCTGCGTTATGAACCCTGTATGTAAAAGATTAAATCTTGTATTTATGGGGGGGGGCACAGGGGGTGGGTAATGTATTTAATAAATAGAATGATGTTTATTGTGGGGCACTGTATTGTTTTTATTGTGGGTGCTGGGGGTGGGGGGGGGATGTTTCCCCAACGGTATGTGGGTAGGCCTCCCTTGTGGGTACTGGGTGGTTAGGCCTCATGGAGGGGGGGGGGTTAGTGTGGGAGGGTATGTAGGCATCCCGAGTGGTGGGTGAGGGTGGGTTAACCCCTTAATGACTGTAGCGGTTAATAACCGCTATGGTGATTAAGGGGTTAGGGGACATTACTTTGTATGTTTTAATTTTTGTCTCTTTTTTGCAGCAGCGGAGGGGCCATGTGCAGGTGGGTAGTGGGTAGTGGGTGTGGTTATTTACACGGGATCCCCCTCCCCACATTTACATACAGTACACTGCACTCACAGAAACACAGGCCAGGCAGATTTAACTGACACAATAGGGGGAGGGGGCTTACACAGATTAGTCAAAGCAGGGAAGTTTAGCAGACACAATAGGGGGAGGGTTTTTTACATAGATTACAGTGAAGGCAGGGAAGCTTCACACACAATAGGGGGAGGTTTTTTTTACATAGATTACAGTGAAGGCAGGGAGGTTTAAAACACACAATAGGGGGAGGGTTTTTTACATAGATTACAGTGAAGGCAGGGAGGTTTAACACACACATTAAAAATATGTATGTAATGTATTTATTGTTTATTCTGCCTTAACACTTCATTGCCTTAGCGGCAATACGCTATGGTAATGAAGCAGCATTTCTGTATTTTTAATAATATTGTGCAGGAGCAGGGGGTCCCCTGAGCATTCATTTCTGGCTCAGGGAACCCCCTGCTCACTGTACAATATTATTAAAAATACAGAAATGCTGCTTCATTACCATAGCACATAGCCGAAAAGGTAAAGAACGATTCTTTATTGATGTGTGTGTTTTATTTATACTGTACATGTGCAGAGGGTCTCCTGAGCAGAAACATTGTGGTTTCTTTTCGGGGGACCCCCTGCTCCGCGAGATACAGGCCCCTTTAGGGGGTTCCGGTATCCCTCTGCTTGGTTTACAGGCCGTGGTCACGTGATCGGGACCTTTAAACGCAGAGGGAAACCGGCACCTCATAAAGGGGGCTGTATCTCGGGGAGCAGGGGGTCCCCGGACCTGAAACCAACAATGTTCAGCTCCAGAGACCCCCTGCACATCTACACTATGAATAAAAATGTATTTTAATTGTATTTATTTATATTCATTTATTTATTTAGATTTATTTATTTATTTTCTGGGCGGCTGCTGTGTGTGAGTTTTTTTTATTGTGGGTAGCGGGGATGGGTGAAGGGGGTATTAGCCCCAACGGTGGCTGTTTAGGGCTTGTGGGGGGTAGCGGGAGGGGTTAACCCCTTCATGACCGTAGCGGTATTAACTGCTACGGTCGTGAAGGGGTTAAGTGCACCCGCAACCCACCCACAAGTCCTAAACTCACACCAAGGGCCAAATACCCCCCTCACCCACCCACGCTACCCACAATAAAGCGGGCACGGTGGGTTAACCCCTTCATTGCCTTAGCGGTTATACGCTATGGTAATGAAGCAGCATTTCTGTATTTTTAATAATATTGTGCAGGAGCAGGGGGTCCCCTGAGCATTAATTTCTGGCTCGGGGACCCCCTGCTCACTGTACAATATTATTAAAAATACATTCATGCAGCTTCGTTACCGTAGCACATAGCCGCTAAGGTAAGGAACGATTCTTTATTTATATATGTTTTTTATTCACAGTGTAGATGTGCAGAGGGTCTCCGGAGCAGAAACGTTTTGGTTTCAGGTCGGGGGACCCCCTGCTCCGCGAGATACAGGCCCCTTTAGGGGGTGCCGGTATCCCTCTGCTTGATTTACTGGCCGTGGTCACGTGATCGGGACCTTTAAACGCAGAGGGAAACCGGCACCTCATAAAGGGGGCTGTATCTCGGGGAGCAGGGGGTCCCCGGACCTGAAACCAACGAAGTTCAGCTCCGGAGACCCCCTGCACATCTAAACTATGAATAAAAATGTATTTTAAATAATTTTTAATGTGCCGATGTTTGCGCAGAGAGAGCAGTGGATCTCTCTCTGCTGCAAACACATCTCGCCCCCGCCGGCCCATAGAATCATTTATGTGCATTTACAGTACAGTATGTGTACAGTACTGTATGTTAGGGGTTATAGGGGTTGTTGTTATACAGTATATATATATATATATATATATATATATATATATATATATATATATATATATATATATATATATATACAGTATATATATACTGCATTACAATTCATGAATTTATGCCATTTGGCGGACACGCGAAGCATTGCAGCCTATTAAAATCCGAACCATTATCAATAAACACATCAACCGCGCGTCAGCCGGGCATGACCCTGGCTGGGAGCCCGGCATGCTCCGGGTTTAACAGCGTGGCATTCCAGGAACATGCCAGATACAAGCCGGTGATTACTTCGAATAAAAGCTGCCGAAGCAGTATATGTGAACAATATTACAGAAAGGATAACAGTATTTAAAACATAACTAACTATTGTTGCTCGATCTGTATTACACCGGTGCTGCCCGCAGACCAGACCTGTTCCCTGAGCTGAAGGGGGAAGTGGTAATAAACACACCTGCAGCAAAGGGAGCGTGTCCGGAGTGTGGTATAAAGTGTTGCCAGACCAGGTTTAGTAAGGTAGACAATACTTGCCGGTACCGGTTGTAGAGATAGAGTGAAGAATGCCTTGCCGAGGTCAGGGAGTGGAGAGCGGAGAAAGGTCGTAGTCCAAGCCGTGTTCAAGGGGTTACCAGAGTGAGTGTTGTCCAAGGAGTGCCGAGATCGAGAGCCAGAGGGGGTAGTCGTACAAGCCGTGTCAGAACCTGTGAAAACACTGAGAAAATCCAGAAGTACTTCCATACAAAGACTATGTCGAGCAAAGACTGGGAGCAGAGAGGAGCTAGTTAAAGCAGGAAGGTCCAATTAGGAACGGAGGTGGGACAGGAAAATCTACTGGGAGACACTGCAGATTGGTGCAGGCATAGCAGGCCAGGTGAGTCTTGTTGGTAACCTGAGTATGCTTGTGTGGTGTGCGGGGGCGGAGCCTGAGGTCTGGGGGACGGGAAGAAGAGTGTGCAGAATGAGCGCGCTCTGTAACGCGTGTACACGCGCGGACCGAGCCAGAGGATGGTGCAGGTGTGTGCGCGGGAGGGCGTGGGCGCGCCCGGCACTGAGCAGAGGAATCGCTGAGGGGAGTGATCCCGCGACGGCGGAAGGGGCGGGGAGCAGCAGAGGTCGGTAAGGCAGGATTGTTTTGTGTGTCCAGGGACTCCCTGAGGGGAGAGAGTGCTCTGTGTGGGGAGCGCTGAGGACGCCGATTCCTGACAGTACCCCCCTCCTCAGGAACGGCCTCAGGACGGACCATGAACGGTATCTCTGGAAACTTTTTCCTGAAGGACTTAAGAAGGGCCGGGTCATGGATGTCCTTTAAAGGTACCCAGGATCTCTCTTCAGGGCCAAAGCCCTTCCACTGCACCAAGAACTGGAGCTGGCAACTGGATAGGCGAGAATCCAAAAGAGAGTGAACTTCGTATTCCTCGTTATTTTGGACAGTAATGGGGTCCGGTTTACGAGTCTGATCCGGAAAGAAGTGACTGGAGATTAATGGGTTTAAGAGGGACACATGAAAGATCTATTGATCTCTCTGTGGGGGTACCCCAGGGCTCTGTCCTGGGACCTCTTCTCTTTTCTCTGTACACACTCTCTCTAGGTGACCTAATAACATATTTTGGGTTTAAATATCACCTCTATGCTGACGACACACAAATATACTTTTCAACACCTGACCTTACACCTGCTATACAGACCAAAGTTTCTGAATGTCTCTCTGCTATATCATCCTGGATGGCCCTCCGTCGCCTTAAACTCAACATGGCTAAAACAGAGCTCCTCATACTACCTCCCAAACCTGGCCCTACTACCTCCTTCCACATTACTGTTGGAACTACGATCATCCACCCAGTAGCCCAAGCACGCTGCCTAGGGGTCACACTCGACTCCTCTCTCACATTCGCCCCTCACATTCAAAACATTTCTAAAACTTGTCGCTTTTTCCTCCGCAATATAACAAAGATACGCCCTTTCCTCTGTTGCTCGACTGCTAAAACTCTGACTCAGGCCCTCATTCTCTCCCGTCTTGATTACTGTAACCTCCTGCTGTCTGGCCTTCCTGCCTCTCACCTGTCTCCCCTACAATCTATCCTAAATGCTTCTGCCAGAATCACTCTACTCTTTCCTAGATCTGTCTCAGCATCTCCCCTCCTGAAATCCCTCTCCTGGCTTCCGATCAAATCCCGCATCTCACACTCCATTCTTCTCCTCACTTTTTATTTTTTTTATAACTTGAGTTTTATTGGAAAAGGCATACAAAATGTACAGTACAGAATATGGGTTTAAAATGGCAACTTGTGTACATTGGATGTACATAAAACAATGTAGATCATTCAGGCTTATTGGTGTAGATGGTGTAATCATGTGGTTTTTCGGTCCCTACTCGGCCACATGATGTATGAATAAATCATATAGTAAGAGCAATAATAAAAATAATAACCAGGATTAAATTACAATGGAAATATGTATATACATATATAAAATAAAATACGAAAATAATAAAAAAAAAAACTCGGGGGGGGGGGGGGAGAGAGGGTGTGGGAAGGGGGGAAGTTGTGGGGGGGAAGGGGGGGAAGGGACGGAGATCTAGTCCTCGGGTTGATCTTGAGGTCATATTGGGAGTCTAGTCCCTCTTCGTTAGTTGCGTGTTCGTTTGACTCTGACTCAGGCCCTCATTCTCTCCCGTCTTGATTACTGTAACCTCCTGCTGTCCGGCCTTCCTGCCTCTCACCTGTCTCCCCTACAATCTATCCTAAATGCTGCTGCCAGAATCACTTTACTCTTTCCTAAATCTGTCTCAGCATCTCCCCTCATGAAATCCCTCTCCTGGCTTCTGATCAAATCCCGCATCTCACACTCCATTCTTCTCCTCACTTTTAAAGCTTTATACTCTTCTGCCCCTCCTTACATCTAAACCCTAATTTCTCGCTATGCACCATCCCGACTCTTGCGTTCTGCTCAAGGATGTCTTCTTTCTACCCCCTTTTTATCTAAAGCCCTCTCCCGCCTTAAACCTTATTCACTGACTTCCCCACACCTCTGGAATGCCCTTCCCCTCAGTACCCGACTAGCACCCTCTCTATCCACCTTTAAGACCCACCTTAAGACACACTTGCTTAAAGAAGCATACGAATAGCACAGTGAACATTCTGAACACATGATACATAAAGCTTGGCCCCCTGCAGATGCACTTACCAGAACTCCCTCCTACTGTCTCTGTACGTTCTCTCTACCTACCAATTAGATTGTAAGCTCCTCATGGCAGGGACTCCTCTTCCTTAATGTTATGTTTATGTCTAAAGCACTTATTCCCATGATCTGTTATTTATATTATCTGTTGTATTACTACTGTGAAGCGCTATTTACATTAATGGCGCTATATAAATAAAGACATACAATACAATACAATACATTGGGAATCTTCATACTGGGTGGTAGTTGGAGCCGGTATGCCACGGGATTGATTTGTTCACAAGTAGGGAAGGGACCCAGGAACTTAGGTGCCAGTTTAGGAGATGGTGTCTTGAGGTGGATATTCTTAGAGGAGAGCCATACCAAATCCCCTGATTTGTAACAGGGCGCCGAACGACGACGACGATCGGCCTGTACACTGGCGACACACTTTATTCGAGCTCGGCTAGTCCCACGAATTCGGGTATACCCGGGTGTATTGAGGTTTGTGACTGTTTTCTGCCCGAGTGCATTGAGTTATTTTCCAGCAGGGATTGAAGCATTTTATTCCCACTGGCTGCAATACTGCACAGTACATATATATATACTGCATTACAATTCATGAATTTATGCCATCTGGTAGACACGCGAAGCATTGCAGCCTATTAAATCCTATTCATTATCATTTAACAGATCAGCCGCCCATCAGCCAGGCATGAACCCAGGCTGGGAAGGCAAATGCAACGGGGCTTGTCAGAGGTGAGGTGCGGCGCATTCCAGGTATCTGCCAGGTACATACCGGGTATTTGCTCAAATAAAGTGTGTCGGTGCAGTAGTTTCGATCTGCGGGAGGAGAGACTGAATCCTGGACCATGCGGTTTGGAGGGAAGAAATGCGTTCATCTACAGCTGGTACTCCATAAGGGATGTTGGGGATCGGAAGACAGGGAGGGTGGAACCCATAATTTATAAAGAAGGGCGACTCCCGGGTGGCCTCATTTTTGGCAGAATTGACGGCATACTCTGCCCAAGAAAGGAGTTGAGCCCAATCATCCTTGAAATCGGATATGAAACATCTCAGGTACTTCTCCAGGGATTGATTGATTCTCTCCGTTTGTCCATTGGACTGAGGATGATAGGTGGAAGAGAAAGAAGAAGAGATGCCCAATCTCTTCGTGAAATCTCTCCAAAATTTGGATACGAACTGAGAACCTCTGTCAGAAACAATGGACGAAGGGATCCCATGAATCCAGAAAATCTGCTCCGTAAATATATCAGCAAGGGCGGGGAAGGTTTGTAATCCTTTAAGTGGAATAAAATGGGACATCTTCGAGAACCTGTCCACGACCACCAAGATAGTGTTCATTCCTCTGGACCTGGGCAACTCCACGATGAAGTCCATGGAAATGTGGGACCAGGGGCGGTCGGGAACTGGAAGAGGTAACAAAAAACTCTGAGGCTTTTGACGGAGAGTCTTGCTTTGAGCACACGTGGGGCAGGCGCGAGTAAACTCCACAATATCTTGAGACATCCTTGGCCACCAGAAATTCCGACGAATGAGATCAGTAGTCTTCTTAAAACCTGGATGACCTGCAGATTTAGAGGAGTGACCCCAAGACAGGACCTCTGGAACAAATTTGGAAGGTATGAAAAGTTTGTTGTCGGGAATGACCAAGTCCTTGGGAATGCGTCTCTGGGAGTGCAAAATCTTGTCATGATTCTTGAAAGAAGATGTGGCGAGAATCCTCTCTTGTGGAAGGATAGTCTCCAAAGGTTCCTCTGGTCTTTCTTCAGAAGAATGTATTCAGGAGAGTGCGTCTGCCTTTACGTTCTTTGTCCCGGGGATATGGGAAAGGTGAACATCGAATCGAGAAAAAAAAAAGATCCCAACGAGCCTGTCGTGGACCAAGGCGTCGAGCGTTTTCTATGTAAAGAATGTTCTTGTGGTCCATGAGAATAGTAAACGGCTCTTTCGACCCCTCCAGCAGGTGTCTCCACTCTTGAAGAGCCATCTTCACGACCAGAAGTTCCCTGTTACCCACGTCATAGTTCCTCTCGGCGGATGAGAATTTCTTGGAAAAATATGCACAGGTATGTAACTTATCTTGAGACGTGGGTCTCTGAGAAAGAACGGCTCCAGCGCCGCAATCAGAAGCGTCGACCTCCAGGACGAAGGGAAGTTCAATGTTGGGATGACTGAGAATAGCTGCGGATATAAAAGCTTCCTTGAGTGTCTCGAAGGCGGAGATGGCCTCGGATGACCAAGCAGAAGGATCAGCTCCTTTTTTGGTGAGCGCAGTGAGGGGTGCCACAATGGTAGAAAAACTCTGTATAAACTTACGATAGTAATTAGCGAACCATAAAAACCGTTGTATGGCTTTGAGAGAATTGGGTCTTGGCCATTCACTGACTGCTTGAAGTTTACCGGAGTCCATCATGAACCCCTCATCGGAAATAATGTACCCCAGGAACGGAGTAGAGGTCTGATGAAAGGTGCACTTCTCCAGTTTGGCGTACAAATGGTGTTCACGGAGACGGGAAAGGACGTAGGAGGTGTGGCGTATATGGTCCTGGAGATCTTTGGAAAAAATCAGGATATCATCCAAGTATACTATAACAAAAATAATGAGTACCTTGCGAAAGACGTCGTTGATGAAATCTTAGAAGACAGCGGGAGCATTACATAAGCCGAAAGGCATTACAAGATACTTGTAGTGTCCACTACGCGTGTTGAAGGCCATTTTCCATTCATCTCCCTTCCTGATGCGCACCGAGTTATATGCACCACTTAGATCCAACTTGGAAAAAATCTTGGCCCCCTGTAATTTATCGAACAGTTCGGTAATAAGGGGAAGGGGGTAACGATTTTTGATAGTTATGTGGTTCAAACCCCTGTAATCGATGCAAGGCCTCAACGACCCGTCCTTTTTCTTGACGAAGAAGAACCCAGCCCCTGCTGGGGAATTGGAGTGACGAATAAAGCCTTTCTTCAGATTCTCCTGGATATATTCATCCATAGTGTGAGATTCTGGTAATGACAAGGGGTAGGTCTTGGACTTGGGTAGGGAGTAACCAGGAACCAGATCGATCGGACAATCGTAAGTCCTGTGTGGCGGCAAAAGGTCTGACTGTGCCTTATTGAAAACGTCCCGGAATTGGTGGTAAACAGAAGGTAGAATAACTTCGGGAACAGAGGTATTGGCCAGCAGTTGATGAGTCTCGCCTAACCTCGGCCTCCAGGAGATGGGAGCAGAGGAAGTCCAGTCAATGAGAGGATTGTTAAGCTGTAGCCAAGGAAGACCAAGTGTGATGGGTATCCCAGCAGCGTGAATGGCATCGAGAACTAAGATCTCCTTGTGCAGATGTGAGGACAGAAGCAAGGGGGCCGTGTCTAAGGAGATGTGGGCCGGGGTAAGAGGATGAGTGCGATGGGAAACTTCTTCCTCACGAGCGGTATGCGGTTTAACCTGGCAAATTAATTGTCCACAAAGTTTCCTCCAGCTCCTGAGTCAATGAAAGCGGCGGTAGAAGTCTGGAACTTATCGCCTGAAAGGGAGACTGGAAATGTAAGTTTCTTAGGGAGTTCACCTTTATGAAGGGGACGTGGAGACATTACACCCAGAGAGAGCCCCTCTGTACTCACTGGGTGTTCCTGTTTCCCGGACGCAGTGGACACTCCCGAACCAGATGCTCCATGGATCCGCAGTAGAAACACAATCCCCCGGCGTGGCGGAACTGCCGTATCGGTGTGCGGATGCATTGTACCCCCAATTGCATTGGCTCTGGCAACTCCAGTGCAGGACGAAGAGGTGTGGTAGCACTTGGGGGAGCAGGAGTGCTGCTGAGAGTACTGGAGAACGGAACCTGAAAGTTATGGAAGCGAGTGCGCTGACACTCTGAGCGGCGTACCTGGATACGTTGATCCACTCGGATGGCCAAATCAAAGAGGACCTCCAATTGATCCGGCCTGCATTGGCGAGAGAGTTCATCCTTGATGGGATCTGCCAGGCCTTGCCAGAATACAGAGACGAGAGCCTCTTGTCCCCAGTTAGTCTCGGCTGCTAGAGTCCGGAATTCCACAGCACACTGTGTCACCATTCGCCATCCCTGAGTGATCTGGAGAAGAGAAACAGATGCCATCTCCCGATGAGCGGGGGAATGGAATACTTGTTGGAACTCTGTTTTTAATGCCGGGTAATCTTGGGTAAGATCAGAGCATCACTCCCAAACCGGGGAAGCCCAAGCTAGGGTGCTGCCAGTGAGGAGGTTATAAATGTAGGCTACCTTCTTGCGACCAGTATTGTAGAGATGGGGGGCCATTTCAAACTGTACCTCACACTGGTTTAGGAAAACCCAACATTCTTGCGGTTCACCTGCAAAAGGCTTGGGGGGAGGAATCCTTACATCGGAGCTGCTAACTGCGCTTGCGGAGAGGGGGCTTACATCTGGTGAGGTCGCGGTCGGTACTCGGTCTGAGAGTACTGCGACCTGGCGTGTAAGTGGCACAATTTGATCCGCCATGGCCTGGTTTTGCTGAAGCAAATTGGAGAGAAACTGTTGAAGTTCTGTCTGGTCTGCGTCTTGTGGGCTCGACATAATGTTACGCCGGTGCTGCCCGCAGACCAGACCTGTCCCCTGAGCTGAAGGGGGAAGTGGTAATACATGCACCTGCAGTAAAGGGAGCGTGTCCGGAGTGTGGAATAAAGTGTTGCCAGGCCAGGTGTAGTAAGGTAGACAATACTTGCCGGTACCGGTTGTAGAGATAGAGTGAATGATGCCTCGTCAAAGTCTGGGAGTGGAGAGTGGAGATAGGTCGTTGTCCAAGCCTTGTTCAAGGGGTTACCAGAGTGTGCGTTGTCCAAGGAGTGCCAAGATCGAGAGCTAGAGGGGGTAGTCATACAAGCCGCGTCAGAACCTGTGAAAACACTGAGAGAATCCAGAAGTACTTCCATACAAAGACTATGTCGAGCAAAGACTGAGAGCAGAGAGGAGCTAGATAAAGCAGGAAGGTCCAATTAGGAACGGAGGTGGGACAGAAAAGCTACTGGGAGACACTGCAGATTGGTGCAGGCATAACAGGCCAGGTGAGTCTTGTTGGTAACCTGAGTATGCTTGTGTGGTGTGCGGGGGCGGAGCCTGAGGTCCAGAGGACGGTAAGAAGAGTGTGCAGAATGAGCGCGCTCCGTAACGCGTGTACGCGCGTGGACCGAGCCAGTGGATGGTGCAGGTGTGCGCGTGGGAGGGCGTGGGCACGCCCGGCACTGAGCAGAGGAATCGCCGAGGGGAGTGATCCCGCGCCGGCGGCAGGGGCGGGGAGCCGCAGAGGTCGGTAAGGCAGGATTGTTTTGTGTGTCCAGGGACTCCATGAGGGGTGAGAGTGCTCTGTGTGGAGAGCGTGGAGGACGCCGATTCCTGACAATCTGTAGCAAAACTAACCTGAAACCTTTGGGTATGACAGAAACATCCTGTAATATAAGAAATTATAGACACAGATTTAAAAACTTTTTTCTTTTTGGGGGGGGGGGGGGGGGTTGGAACAAGCTTGAAATAACATTCTGGGCATCCTGCCAAAACCTTGGAACAAAACAGATAAGAGAAAAAAAAACTGTTAATTACATTGCAATATAATTTGAGACAGCTTAAAAATGCAGCTCCTCACACAGCCCGATTACAGAATAAAATGTGACTGCTATTTAAAAATTAAAACTGGATTTTTGTTAAACAGAAAATTATAGACTTAACATATACTTTAAATAGTTTATAGTTACAAGTACACACAAAAATTAATAATAATACAAACAAAAGTACCAAGACAAGGCAAAGCAAAACTGTTTGATCCTGCCTGCAAGCTACATTAATAAAAATGTGCCTTTCTTTTATTATCATATCCTAAACTACAGTTAAACCTAATTTTGTAGCTACAGAGCTTCAGTTAACTTTCGTGTCTGGAATATATATTTATCTCTGCACATTCTTTATTACTTGAGAAGGGGGGGGCTGTCTGGGCTGCTATTCTGATTCTCTCTCTCTCTCTCTCTCTCTCTCTCTCTCTCTCTCTCTCTCTCTCTCTCTCTCTCTCTCTCTCTCTCTCTCTCTCTCTCTCCGTGTCCTTTCTTGAGATGGAAATAAAGAAGTTGGAAAAAGATGTCTTTCTGGTTTTAAGAAAAAATATCGTCTGGCCAGAACGAATAAATCCTTAAAATATTCCAGTGACCGGGCTTAATTATCTCACATTTGCCCATTCTTTGTCCTTCTCTCAATAACCAGTCAAACTCTCCCTTGCCCAATATTGATTAGTTTGTGTTGTAGTGGGGGTGTACACCTTTAAAATTAAACTCCAACATGAGCAATTAATTATATTCTTACTTTAGAAACACTTGCAAGTTCCTAGATAATAATTTTGTATATATACACTAAACCGACATTAATATTATTCAAATGCACATAAAACTTTCACATGGTTAGGATTCACTCAGATTATACAAACACACTCAATCAATCAACCTTTTTACCATATTTATAAAAATCTAATAAAACATTCTGGGGAAAAACTAATTTTCCTACCTTGAATTTACACCTAAAACATGTTTTCCACTGATATTTACAATACTTAAGAAAACCTGAGATTCTCAAAACCGGCGGGCAAGACCCGTCTAAATTTAGACAAAAATAATCTACTAATTTTTTGACTTTTTTTAAAACTTGATATACTATAAACTTGTTTTTCTCTGGTTCTCTTCTTTGGGGCTGCACTGCAATTACTGGTAAAATGTCCTGTCTCTTTACACTTATAACATTTTCTGCCCTTTTTTTCCTTTGCTTTCTTAGCTTCCCTGCTCTTTTTTTTTCTAAGGCCGTGCGTTGTTTGACGGACCTGCATATGAGTGGCAGTATCTGATTCTGATTCAGCCTCTGACTTTTCCCTGCCCCGTGAACGGTCCCTGACAGGGATTGATTCCTGCCTAGACCCATCTCTTCCCCCTCCGTACCGATCTGCCTGGCAGGCATATCAATAGGGAGTGGTCTAGGGAGCCTATGTGTTGGTGCCGGGACATTATTACTAACCCAGCTGTATGTGGGTGATGTGGAGGGTTGGTGAGGTTGACATGAACCTTGCGTAGCATAATATGATAATGCCGCTATAATGGTAGGTTCCAAATTGGGGTATAATGATATTGGCGGGTTAGGGGGTTACGGGGGTGCTTGTGATTGTACTCATGGTGGCAGAGGTGGGGGACTTTTTTTGGGGGTATGGGGAACATCTGAAATTAACAGATTCTGTGGGGGTGTGTTAGGGGCTGGGTAATATGCTGGTGTGGGGACAATAGGCGGCGGTAGCCATGATTGCTTGCCTAGCTTTGAATCAGTGCAATCTTGCCACATAATGACATGTATTTCATATCCCAGTTCGGATCTGGTTAAAACCATAGCCATTCGGGATCACCCCCCAAACGCAATCCCCGTATCATTGCCATATGGAATGGGGCAAAACTACCTTCCCTGGGAAAGGGGTTGGAAGATCCCATTTTTCTTTACCACCCAGCCATATTATCAACAAAAGGGTCAACATAATAGCCAGCAGTGCAAAGTGACACATATTCTTTTGGGGTTTCAGTGTCAGGGTTATACTTGCGGTTAACGATAAGCGTTACTGTTGGTTTGTCAGTATTAGTTGTGGACTAACATTTTTAACATATTTTTTTCTCCTTTCTTATTTTTAAATTGTTTTGTCTCCCTTGGGCCATGATTGCTGCTGGTAGTTCCCATAATACACACAAAACAATTCCTCTTATCACTCTATAACAATTATATATGCAAATAAGCACAGTACAGCAAATATGTATGAGCAAAACTCTATAGCAGATAGCTAACGAGCAAGCACAGCACAATATATATGAGCAAAGACAGCGTTCTTATGCAATCTATATATACTTATCACTTTATAGACAAATATATATATATATATATATATATATATATATATATATATATATATATAAATAATATATATATATATATAAAACAAAAGAGAAAAGCTGCGCCTCTGCTAATGGTTTTAGGTATATACAATGGAACTAGCTGGATTAGTTCAACACTGTATAAACAAGTACAATACACTACCGACACACTTTATTGAAGTGTGGTCGGTACCGCAAGCCGGGAAATCTCCCGGCTTGCTAGTGGCCGCCCCTCGGCGTGCCGCGCGTCATAGACGCGCAGTCACGCGTCATCGGGAGCGTGCGCCCCCTGCACGCGTGTCCAGGGGCTCCCCGAGGGAGCCCTGGTGTCCCGCGATCGCGGGACAGCGGCAGGGGGTTCCGGGGGACCCGGCGGACCCGGCAGCGGTAGGGAGAGCGCCCCGATCGGAGGGCGCTCTTCCGCTGCTTCGGCGTGCGCCCGTCACACTCGGGCGCGCGCCAGGCTACTGCTGCGGCACAGAACGGGCAAATGCTCGAATAAACTGTGCCGCAGCAGTATTAATTATGTGAAATATCTTGCATAAAAATAAATTGTAAATAAAATAAATAAAAATAAAAATAAAAATAAAACCTATAAACCATAAGAATAATTAACAATAATACTACAATATTTATGTATCCAAAATAGGAAAAGAGTGTAAAAACCAGTCCTCATAAAAGTCCAATAGATGATGTTAGTTCTGGTGTAGAGGGTCTCCGGCTGCTCTCAAAGTGGACAAACCACATCCACAGGGAATCTAAAAGAAAAGGGGGAAGAGAGAGCGCACGCCCATAGCGTAAAATAGTAAATTTTAATGAGGGGGAGGGGAAAAGGGGAATAAGAATTGCACTTACAAAGGTACAATAAAATCAAGCATATTGTGATATATAATCACCACCATCCAGTCAGATTCTGCAGCATCTTAGTCTTTGCAGTACCAGGATGACGTCCCAATCAATATCCAGGGTAGATGATCTCCTATCGACCTGTATTGGAGTCCTGTAAAGTAGCTCCGAGATGGGAAGCCTCTGCAGCAATCGCGCGGATCAGTCAGTCCCAGCACGCGGTGATGACGTCAGTGTCAATGCGTCTGACGTAATGACGCTCTCTGACGCGTTTCGTCACTCAACGGGTGACTTTCTCAAAGGGAAGTCAGGATAGGGGGAAGGTCCGGTATTATATACCCAGTCCAATGATCATAATGACTTAAAACGTACCCCTCTCAGCTGAAAAGGTGCTTAATGTTAATGGATATCAATCGCAATGCCTAAATTGCATAATAAGACTATAAGGTAGAGTGGAGATAAACTATAAAAATAAATAAACTATAAATTATATGTAAAACAATTAAAACCGCCACTCATATGTGTAAGGGGACTAACCTTACATCCTACATGACAATACTTAAACAAATATTTATGAACCCATTTTCAAAAGATATAGAAATGTCACACATCACTAAACCAATCAGGTATATGAAGCTCCATGGATCCAAAGGGGAGATACCCCCTTTAATGTATAAACATATATAATGAATAATCCTGCCAATACCTTACATCAGAGCCATAACCTGTATAACACAACATGTTTTATACAATTTACATGTTAAAAACAATAACAATAGAAAACAAAGTAGGAGAACCCTAATTACCAATATTAAATCCTGTATAATCGCCATTTTTATCTTTCTTAGGTCCTGTAATCAAACAGACATCTAGGATTATGGAATCTATAAGCCACGAACAAAGAAGGTGTCAGGAGGATAAATAACTGATGTGGATAAACTGAATGTACTAAATATAGTGGGGTGTATGTGAATCAGTGTAAAAATGTGAATTTGTTCCCCCTGAGGAAGGTCCCATTCTGTAGGACCGAAACGTTGGGTTTCTGGATGTATTTTTGCTTTCACTAATACACTTTGATTTTCAACATTGAGTGCTGTCTCTTGTTTACCAATCCTTGGAACGGTAACGTATAACTATATATATATATATATATATATATATATATATATATATATATATATATACTTTTCCACAGTCACCTTAGAGTATTTCCAGATATACACTTATATATTATTCCTTTGTCCTAGTCAGGGACTCTAATTCCTGACTAACTATATGAGTCTACAACTCATATGTTTATGACAATCCTTTGTCCTATTCAGGGAATATAACCTGACTAACTATATGAGTCTACTACCCATATGTTTATGACAATCCTTGTCCCAGTTGGGGAATATCCCCTGACTAACTATATGAGTCTACTACCCATATGTTTATGACAATATATATTTATAAATTTCCAGTAAGGGGGTATTACTACAATAGGGTTGCTATATAAGTAGACACCGGAAGGATAAGACAGATAAACTAGTATCTTGTACTTACCCCCACCGATGGCTTCTCATTCCCAGCTTCTGACGCCACTTGTAAAATTGTCTTTTAGTTAGTTAGTATGGACCTTCCCCTTCAACTCGGATAGACCCTCTCGAGAGGCCACGACCCTCTAAGGTGCTGAATCAGGAAAAGAACGAGTGCTCAGAGGATTAAGCAAACAGGTCAGAAAACAAGCTCTTTACTTTCTCCTGTTTATTTCATGGTTACGGACAGATTTATAGCCAAGCAAGCAAAACAAGCGTACATGCAGAACTTGCTTCCCATTTTCTGGCATTAACTCCTTATCTACAGAATTCTGAGAAACTGAAACTCTGAAAAGCTGAGACAGGATAATGAGAAATAACTTATGTGTTCAGATTTTCTGCCTCTATTTCAGGAACTGCCATCTGACCACATTCCAGGCACTCAGCCAACATAGATAGGGCATATGTGCGGCAAAGGTGAACAGAATAGCTATGTGACTATTACAATACAACTTGACTTTATTAATGAATATGGAGTACCCGCTATAAAATACACATTATCAGAGGGATTGAGAGATTTTGTACGCTCAGCCCACGCTTGTCAGTCAAGACCAGGAAGAGCTAGTGGTAGGAGGTGAGTGCAGGGGTCTGTGACCTGCTGCATTAGGCCAGCAGCCCCCTAGGCCCCAGTGAGGTCCTGAGTCACCCAGTATAGCTTGTTGTGCTTCAGGGACAGGCCCTAGGTTAGGGATCCTGCCCCATTAGTGATATTGGCAGTTAGGGACACAGCGGATGCTGCGCTTCCCGCAAAGAGGCTTGGGCTCAAGCCTACTCCATTGAGAGAGCAGGACTATCTCCAGGGTGGGATCGCCCCTGATAGATCCCCGCACTGGGGGAAACCAGGAAATCGTGTAGGAGATCGACAGACCCTTTGTGAAGATCTTTTAAAATCCAGGTGCCATCGCACTGGGCAGGTATTGTTATACTGCTGCGGCACAGTTTATTCGAGCATTTGCCCTGAGCCTGAGGAAGTCGATGATTCGACGAAACGCGTAGCTCTAAAGTTCCTGCTGAATTTGGCCCAACGTGGCTCCCGTAGCCGGATCAACCAGGCAGCCATTGCAGATAAGGAGAAAAAGTTTTGTTTTTTTTCCTCCTGCATCACGGACGCGTGATTGGCAATAACGGCTGCTTAAACTGTATCCTGGACTGCACGAGGAGGCCAGGGGTCCAACCACTATGTATGTATGTGAGTCTTGTTGTACCAATTGCTTTTAAAACTAATAAATGTGTTTTAAACCCCACTGACAACGTGCCTCACTTTCTCTACCTACTCCCCCCCCTACTACCACCACTGGGGAGAGTCCCCATCTGATGCCCAAGACTGGAGTTAGAATCCCACGTTGGTTGCAAACAAAGAAGAGTCTACACTGGGGGGAGATGCAGATGGGTTAATTTAACCCCAAAGTTACCAATTTCCTGCAAGGACTCACACATGGCCGTGTGAGTACAGATATATTTATATATTTATTTCAAAACCCTCTAAACCACCATTACCTGTTGTTGGGAGTGACTGGAATTGCTTAAAGAAACCACATTACCGTGTCCGCTTGCACATGGCCGTGTAAGTGTATTTAATATGCTCACGCATAGTGGCAGCGCTGACCACGGGACAAGGTTATACTGTGGACACGGTGTGGGGGTACACGGTGGTGGGTCCAAGGTATATACTCCTAAGTGGGAGTGGGAGTGGATGACATTGGGGACTGTGGACACAGTGTGGGGTTATCACTCCTGGGAAGTAGTGTCACAAGGTGACATTTAGGTTGATGCATGTGTATTGTGTGATGTTATCTGCATATAGTAAACCTGAGTTATATATACCTTTGGTGTATGTGGTTAATATATGTGGGTCCTGTGTTGGGTACATTCTACACTCCTAGAATCCTACATAGGTGGAGGCGCTGTAAGGAAGATCGTTTCAGAGGATTCACCCCAGGTTCCCATCAGCAGAGGCTCAGGCCTCCTGTGAACCAGTAGGTATACGCACCACACCTGGTAACATATAGGTTCCCCCTCACATGCACTCTATCTGCGATTGGAGTAGGGGAAATACCCGTTACACTAGTGTTGTACTGGGTCCTACAATTTTGGGAAACCAGGTACCTGTGTAAAGTGATTAATTTTACCCAGCCAGGTACCCGGTTACCCAGACGGCACTTACCTGCAGGGTGAGGAAGACGGCTGCGGAGTGTGATGAGTACCGCAGTGGCATTGTTGGAGCAGCAGCAGACGCCCTGGTGGTGTTGACAGTGGCAGCTGTCCTTTTTCACCCGGCTGGAGCAGCAGGAATACAGCACACAGCTGATGCTGGTGGGGCCGGTGAACAATGCGACAGGAGCAGGAGCATTCCTATTGGACAGCCAGGGAGGAGCCGGCTCCCACCAGCATCAGCTGTGTGCTGTGTTCCTGCTGCTCCCGCTGGCCGAACAAGGACATCTGCCTCTGTCATCGCCACCAGGACATCTGCTGCTGCTCCAACAATGCCACGCGGTACTCCTCACCAGTCTTCTTCACCTTCGGTCACCGGCTGCAGGTAAGTTTTGAAGTATTTTCAGGTGCCGGTCCCAGACCCCATGCTGCCGGATCTGGGTAGGTGAAAAAGTGTCGGGTAAGACGGGTACCGTGTAATTACCCGGCGCTCGGTATATCACTACATGTTATAATACAATTATAATAATAATCATGCGCATAACAATACACAAACCTAAGCACCAAAAGGGGGTGGGTGGGAAGGAACAAGTTGAAGTGTTGATCAGAGTATAAGAGAGATCAGTCACGAGGCAGCCGCCCCTTAAGTAACATTTTCTGCCCTCATCCTGCTCCCAATTAATGCATTACTCAATGCCCACTCGGGCCAAGGGTCATGCTTCCCTTGACTTAATAGCTCAGGGATTTCTTGAACCTTGTACAATCGATTATAACCCATTCCATGATTATTTGACCCCTAAACATGCCACTATTGAACCTGATTATCAGCTCCTGGTGGGATGACAACACATCAGATAACCCCAGACCCCCAATCCTAATCCTCCAACCCTAGCACCACCTTCCCCTGTACCTAAACCTATCAGACCTTACATATGTCTGGCTACAGCTGTTTCCACTACTCCGATGGCCCAAAATGACCGTTGTCCCTCTTTGCCTTCCAAAGCCAACAACCTGCCTGTAACTTCTTCAGATTTTTGGGCCCCACTGTGGAAGTCTCCCTCCCCCCCCACTAAGTCCACAGAGGATGAATCTCACCAAGAACCTGTATGGATGGATTCCACATCTGTCTCCTGCACCTGACCTCCTTGATCAGCCAAAAAATACCTCCCCCCTCTATTTGAGTGCTACAAAGGACCTGTTGGGGACTTTCCTCTTGTTGGAGCCCCTGTCTGCTAGGGGCTGTAGGGCACTCCCCAACTGTTATGCAAAGGTCACCTAATTCTTGGGGCCTCTCATGCTCTCTGACTTGCTGGGGCCAGAAAGGGGCACCTGTTCCTATGTGCCTGCTCCTCTCTGCCTCATTGTGCCTAGTGGGACACCTCTCATGCCCACAGTAACACTTACCCCTGTCCTGACCAGCCTCTCCTCTTTTGCCATCCCACTGACATCTGACAGGAGAACAGAGCTTGTTAGGGATCGCATCAGCTCTCGCATCCACCCCACTCCATACTGTGCTGTTCCTCTCTAAATATTCCCCAACAGCATGCCATGCTCCTCTGCCAGGGGACCCAGTGCTGTCTAGGTGCTCATTCTCTCTACTGTTGTTACTTCTGCTGACATATTTTTCGGCCCGTGCTACAGCTCGCTCGGAACAGAGGATGTAGAGAAATAATTCTAACAACGATGGAACTTTTTGGAGAGGTGATCAGAGGGTGAAAGAGATCAGTCAAAGCAGCAGCCCAGTAATTAACCTCTACCCTTCATCATCCTCTTCCCCCCTCCTCAATGCATTACACAATGGTACCTCAGGCCAAAGGTTATGCTTCCTTTCCCCTAATAGGTTCATGCATGGTATTGGTCATCACAAGGTTAATACTCTTCCTGCAACTGGTTGTATGGATAAAACAGCTTCTACAGATTAACAACCTTTATAAAAATGCCCCTTCTCTATCTCCAGGCAGTCTTCTGGATTTCCTGGAGTCCAGCCACTGTCAGGAAAAGAAAATGATGCACTATAAAAGTACATTTACTTATTTCCTGATTATTCTCCATGGCAGAGGGAAGTACCACATGGGAGGGAGGCAATAAAATACACACATTCATGTTTAACTAATCTGAAGGACTGTTTTTATTTGTTAATTTAAGACCACAATCTTGCCTTGCATAGTACTTTGGAAAGGTGAAGCCTGAAATTGCCCTTGTGCAATGAACTTTCAGTTTTCTTGGTATCCTTTCTCCTTGACTTTTGTATACTGTAGAATGTAACAGCCATTTATGCTCCTCTTGGCGCAATGCAGAGGGACATGCTCAATGCCCCAGGGGGAGTGGACACCATTGTATGTATGTATGTATGTATGTATGTATGTATGTCTTTATTTATATAGCACCATTAATGTACATAGCGCTAAACCGTAGTAATACACGTGACAATCATATACTGTAAATAACAAATAATACAAATAACAGGTCATGGGAATAAGTGCTTCAGACATAAAAATTACATTTTGGAAGAGGAGTCCCTGCTCCGAGGAGCTTACAATCTAATTGGTAGGTAGGAAGAACATACAGAGACAGTAGGAGGGGGTTCTGGTAAGTGCGTCTGCAGAGGGCTAAGCTTTATGTATCATGTGTCTAGTATTATTCACGGTACTACTCATATGCTTCTTTAAGCAAGTGTGTCTTAAGGTGGGTCTTAAAAGTGGATACAGAGGGTGCTAGTCGGGCATTAAGGGGAAGGGCATTCCAGAGGTGTGCGGCAGTCAGTGAAAAAGGTTTAAGGTGTGAGAGGGATTTAGATACAAAAGGGGTAGAGAGAAGACATCTTTGAGCAGAACGCAAGAGTCGGGATGGTGCAAACCGATAAATAAGGGCTGAAATGTAAGGAGGGGCAGAAAAGTGTAAAGCTTTTAGTGAGGAGGAGAATTGAGTGTGAGATGCGGGATCTGATAGGAAGCCAGGAGAGTGATTTCAGCAGGGGAGATGCTGAGACAGATTTAGGAAAGAGTAGAGTGATTCTGGCAGCAGCGTTTAGGATAGATTGTATAGGAGACAGGGGAGAGGCAGGAAGGCCGGACAGCAGGAGGTTACAGTAATTGAGACGGGAGAGAATGAGGCCTGAGTCAGAGTTTTAGCAGTCGAACAACAGAGGAATGGGTGTATCTTGTTATATTATATATATATATGTATATATATATTGTGGAGGAAAAAGCGACAGATTTTAGAAACGTTTTGGATGTGAGAGAAGAATGCGAGAGAGGAGTCGAGTGTGATACCTTGGCAGCGTGCTTAGGCTACTGAGTGAATGATAGTACTTCCAACAGTAATGTGGAAGGTGGTAGTAGGTCCAGGTTTGGGAGGAAGAATCAGGAGCTCTGTTTTTGCCATGTTAAGTTTAACTCGGCGGAGGACCATCCAGGATGATATCGCAGAGAGACATTCAGAGACTTTGGTCTGTACAGCAGGTGTGAGGTCGGCGGTTGAAAAGTAAATGTGTGTCATCAGCATAGAGGTGCTATTTAAACCCAAGAGTTGTAATGAGATCACCTAGAGAAAACGTGTACAGAGAAAAGAGAAGAGGTCCCAGGATAGAGCCCTGGGTTCCCCACAGAGAGATCGATAGAGGAGGAGGTGTTAGCAGAAGAGACACCGGAAGTATGATTGGAGAGGTAAGAGGAGCTCCAGGATAGAGCTTTTTTTCTGAATACCAAGAGTATGGAGAATGTGAAGGAGAAGAGGGCGGTCCACGATGTCAAATGGTGCAGATAGGTCAAGTAATATGAGTAGAGTGTAATGACCACTGTCTTTGTCAAATCCTTAGCCGCGTGCAAAAATAAGCTAATAAGCTATTGCATCCCCTGGCACTTACACAGTGCATCTGCATATTTTTATTCACCTGGAAATAGTTGCTTTTAAGGTTGCCGTGTTTATAGAACCTTTTTACAAAGAGCTTTTTGGAGATTATGAACTCCTTTCCTCTCTCGGTATAGTTTTAGGCATCTTAACTCGTCAAGGGAATTACATCTTTCCTCCTCCTTATTTGTTGAATGTGGGCAGAATGCTGTAGAAAAATATCTTGTTTTACATGGTAAGTAGACAAAAGGACATTCAATGTCCTTAAAGGAATAGGAACTCAAAGGCAATAAAACATTTTTTACATTTATAGGAAGCAGGGGGTTTCAGGAACTGAACCACATCCATTTCCCCTCTGGGGATCCCCTTGCTTCAGAAGATACTGAGGGCACTTCTGGTAGCATCCCTTCCAGGGAAAAAAAATAAGTTTTCAATTCTCCCAGCTGATGTGGGCCAATATGTTGCCATGACATCATTTGCCACAGCTTCCTATTTGAGAATTTAAACCTCAAGGAAGTAATGGCAGCATCTTCTGGTAAGAATCTCGGGAAACAGGGGGGCCCAGAGCTGAATTTAACATGGTTATGTCCAAAGTACCCCTGATTCCTATACATGTTAAAAAAAACGTGGATTGCCTTTGCAGAACCACTCTTTTTAAACCACATTGTATTGATGGAATAGTAAATACAGCTCTTTACTTGGGAGTGCCTGACTTTCACAGACTATCCTTGCAGATGTGATTGTAATTAGAATAATTTTTTTCAGTGTCAACATTCTGATTAGTATCTCATTGAAAGGTTCACAATGATCCTATGTCAGTGCATCCAATACTAGGGAAAGATGCTCTCTGATTTGAGGTCTTTTGCAGCTGCAGCGGCCATTATTCGAATACTACACGTGTTGTGATCATCGGAATACTGATGTCATGATGCGGGATGTATTCCAACCTTACTGCCTTAAGACGCGAGTGCGGCGAGTGCAGAAAATGGCATTTTAGAGTTCTGTTTTTTAAACACCTGAAATTGACACAGTAGCACAGTACTGTACACATTACAATTCATTTATTTCATTGCACCCAAAGAAATAGAATCCATGAAATTCAAACAAAGCAATCGCGATAAGCGCGGTTGCCTGGGGCGAATGACCGGGTTCATATCGCGTGGACTACAGCAGAGCAAACGAAATCGGCGCCATGATTTGTTCAAATAACGGCCGCTGCAGCTGTACTTGTTGAATAAAGCATACCATTTGTTGTTCTGATATTATATATCTTTGTATAAGTGGTGATAGCAATGAGAAGTGCACTTCAATTGAACTTAAGCGTTTTCCCTTGTCAAGTCGTTTTTGAAGAAAATCCAATAGATCCAGTAGTTGGCCCCATCTAGTCTTTGTCTTTTGCTCTACTTTATGTAGCGACTGTATGGCAATTTTGGGGGTTCACATTTGAAGTTACAAAAAAAGAGAAAAGTGTACTTGTGTCAGTGGTACTCAGTCACAAATTCAGGTAGAGAGGAAAGATGTATATAATTAAAACACAACTTTTAATAAAACTAATGTCAATAAAATTCCTTTGGAAAAGGCTCACATACTCAATTAAATAAACAAATCAATAGTTAAAAAAAAAAGATTAAAATGACCAGAGTCATGGGCAGCTCAAGTATATTTTGTCAAATAAATCCACCATAAGATGCTCTAAATGCACACTACAGTGGCGACACACTTTATTCTAACTCGGCTAGCTCCGCGAATTTCAGAATATCCCGGTGATGTGCGGTTTTGTATCGTTTTCGCCCGGAGTGTATTGCGTTATTTTCGCGGCTGTGATTTAAGCATTTTATTCCCGCTGTCTGCAATACTGCAATACCGTGTAAAAACTCATGGGAGTGTTTGCGAGCTGTTGTCTTTGAAGACGTCCCCTGGCGAGATGTGTTTGCAGCAGAGAGAGATCTGCTGCTCTCTCTGCGCAAACATCGGCACATTAAAAATGATTTAAAATACATTTTTATTCATAGTGTAGATGTGCATGGGGTCTCCGCAGCTGAACCGCATTGGTTTCAGGTCCGGGGACCCCCTGCTTCCCGAGATACAGACCCCTTTATGAGGTGCCGGTATCCCTCTGCATTTAAGATCCCGATCACGTGACCGCGGAATGTAAACAAAGCAGAGGGATACCGGCACCCCATAAAGGGGCCTGTATCTCGGGAAGCAGGGGGTCCCCGGACCTAAAACCAAAGCGGTTCCACTCCGGAGACCCTCTGCACATCTATACTATGCATAAAACACCCATGTCAATAAACACTTGTTCCTTACCTTTGCGGCTATGTGCTATGGTAACGAAGCAGCATGAAATTATTTTTAATAATATTGTACAGTGAGCAGGGGGTTCCTGAGCCACAAATCAAAGCTCAAGGGACCCCCTGCTCCTGCACAATATTATTAAAAGACAGAAATGCTGCTTCATTACCATAGCAGATAGCCGCTAAGGCAATGAAGGGGTTCACCCACTGTGCCCACTTTATTGTAGGTAGCGGGGGTGGGTGAAGGGGGTTTTTGGCCCTTGGTGTGAGTTTAGGACTTGCGGGGGGGTTGCGGGTGCCCTTAACCCCTTCACGACCGTAGCAGTTAATACCACTACGGTCATGAAGGGGTATAAACCCCTCCCGCTACCCCCCGCAAGCCCTAAACAACCACCGTTGGGGCTAATACCCCCTTCACCCACCCCCGCTACCCACAATAAACAAAATTCACACACAGCAGCCCCACAATAAATAAATAAATCTAAATAAATAAATAAATACATGAATTTAAACAAATAAATACATATATATATATATATATATATATATATATATATATATATATATTTATATGCAAATATAGCTGTATGCTCATCTGCATGTCTTAGGCAGGTCTGCAACCCCGCCTTTCCCCATCATCACCCAGCATACAG